>NC_142590.1:15925463-16077217 GCF_965207765.1 Zootoca vivipara | reverse complement strand
GTGTTGTCTTGGCTTCCGATTGCCTTAAAATATACAAGCAAAGCTTCACAGCAATGATTTCATCCACTTGGAGATTTCCTCCTTCCCTGTCTTGCCAGTGAAATAAAACACCCCCCTTGTTGCAGATGAAGCCTTGAGAATTCGTCTGCATTCGTCTGATCTGATGCGCTGGAAAAAGCCCATCCAGTGGTAAACACTGCCACCCCTCTGCTTTTTATGGGGTCTACTGGCAAAGTTTAGTTTGGGTTTGGTGGTTGCACAATCAACACACGAGGCAAAACATGATCATGGCCTCATAAATTGGAGAGTTTCAGCTGGAAGCAGCTGGCTGTTTCTGCTACCTGGATCTTAGATGCTGCAGCCTGTGGAATAATCTGTCATCCCAAAGATCAGTGGTTCTTCATGCTTGTCAAAATATGTGGCGGTGACAGAGTGTTCTAGTGAACATATGAGGTAGGCTGTCAAGTCCCAACCATACATATGTGGCTCAGCCTGGGAGTCTACCAACTTCAATGTTTCATCAAGTTGTCAAGTGAAGTCAATATGTTTATGTCTTAGTAGCATTTTAGTGATCTGGGGAAGGCCAATATCTCAGGATATTGCATTTCAGGGGTAACTGTGCCCCTGAAAGACCAGGTGCGCAGCCTGGGAGTCATTTTAGACTCACAGCTGTCCATGGAGGCACAGGTCAACTCCGTGTCCAGGGCAGCTGTTTATCAGCTCCATCTGGTACGCAGGCTGAGTCCCTACCTGCCCACTGACTGTCTCTCCAGAGTGGTGCATGCTCTAGTTATCTCTCGCTTGGACTACTGCAATGCGCTCTACGTGGGGCTACCTATGAAGGTGACCCGGAAACTACAACTAATCCAGAATGCGGCAGCTAGACTGGTGACTGGGAGCGGCCGCCGAGATCACATAACACCGGTCCTAAAAGACCTACATTGGCTCCCAGTACGTTTCCGAGCACAATTCAAAGTGATGGTGTTGACCTTTAAAGCCCTAAACGGCCTCGGTCTGGTATACCTGAAGGAGCGTCTCCACCCCCATCGTTCTGCCCGGACACTGAGGTCCAGCTCCGAGGGCCTTCTGGCGGTTCCCTCATTACGAGAAGCCAAGTTACAGGGAACCAGGCAGAGGGCCTTCTCGGTAGTGGCACCCACCCTGTGGAATGCCCTCCCACTAGAGGTCAAAGAGAACAATTACCAGACCTTTAGAAGGCATCTCAAGGCAGCCCTGTTTAGGGAAGCTTTTAATGTTTGATGGATTTCTGTATTTTAGAATTTCTGTTTTTTTGGAAGCCGCCCAGAGTGGCTGGGGGAACCCGGCCAGATGGGCGGGGTATAAATAATAAATTATTATTATTATTATTATTATTATTATTATTATTATTATTATTTCCCATTAAAGCAGGGGTAGGAAATCTGTGGCCCTCCAGATGTTGGTGATCCTTTACAGCTGCATCATCTTTGAACATTGACCATGCTAGATTTAGTTAGCTCTGCTCCCACAGATCTATCCAAGGGCAGATGAGGAGTATGCCTCAGATCAAATGCTTTCTCTTGCCCCTCTTTTCAGGCACAAGGCATTAACATGGACTAAAATTTGAGTGACTAAATTAACCTGGAGATCCCATATTTGTGTGGTTTCAAAAGACTAAAAAACCACAGGTACAAATATGTGGTTTATGTGTTATCTCCTACCCATGGTGAAGGAAGTGAGGAAATGAGCCTGTAAACCAAAGTTTGCTGCTAATCTCACTCTAGATAGAATCCTAGGTGTGAAATATAATCTAAAGGTTTTAACCTTCAGCATAGTCTAGAGGTTTTTTCCTCAGGAAGGGAGTCTGAAGAACTGAGGCGAGTGACGGTGACAACAGATGACATATTGACAAAATAAAAGCAGACAAATCATTGGGTCTGAATGCACAGCATCCAAGTGGAAGTTCTTAAAAGAATTCAAATGTGAAATTGCAGATCTTCTAATAAAATCATGTGTCTTCTCCCTAAAACCAGCCTCTTTTCTTGAGGAATGGAAAGTGGCCATTGTAACATCAATTTTTAATAAAGGGATCCAGAGGAGATCTATGAAATTGCAGGCTGGTTGGCTTAACATCTCTTCTGGGAAAACTGGTGGGAAGATGATGAAAAGATATAATTAACAGCAGGCATGGAGAACCTTTGGCTCTCCAGATATAGCCGAATGACAACTTCCCCCAGCCTCAGCAAGCATGATCAATGACCAGGGATTACGGAAGTTGTAGTTCATCAACATCTGGAGGGCCAAAGGTTTTCCACACCTGAATTCTTGTCCAACCACCTCAGGTGCAATGACCTCCTTATATTCTGCAGTCAGTTCTGAGCCCAGACCTGGCTCCCCATTGTGGCCCCTGCAGCTTCTAACACTGTTCCCAGAGCACTGATGGATGTAGGGGTTATGACACATAGTGGAAACAGGATGCAGGACCATGTGAGACTCTGTCCTGATCCAGGAGGGCTTGTCTTATGTTATGGTGTGTTATCCAACCTGTAGTTAAACAAAAATAGAAGCATAAGCTTACAAACCTCCTCCTTGTAGCTGCATGAAGGCTCACGCACATCACCCTAAACCAGGCACCCCCAAACTTCGGCCCTCCAGATGTTTTGGACTACAATTCCCATCTTCCCTGACCACTGGTCCTGTTAGCTAGGGATCATGGGAGTTGTAGGCCAAAACATCTGGAGGGCTGCAGTTTGGGGATGCCTGCCCTAAACTGTAGCCTAGCATGATGTGGAAATGCGACCTGTGTCTCAGTTAAAACAAATCTTTCATTTAAAAAAGGGGAAACAATCAAATAAATAAATAAATAATGGTTAAAAAAAGGGTAAAGCTGTCTCTTTCATCCTCTCAAGGTTTTGTTTAAGGAACCCCATATTTAACCATCCTTTTCTGCAGGTACAGAAGTTACAAGAGGAGATCGATTATTATTCCTGTACTGTAGTAGGTCACCAGGCACATAATTTACCAGAGTCGAAGGCTCATTGCCTTTGACCTCTCTGTTACCTTAGTCAATAAATCTCAAAACTGGGCAGGCATACTATTGGTTTAAATGTTTACTGGAATATTATTGCTTCTCTGGATACTTCTTCATTACTGAGCATCCTGTATCACCAATAGTTTGATCTTTTGAGCCATTATGCAACTTTGGTTTCTCAGATTCAGCAGAGTTGAGCGGTTGTGCCCTAACTTGCTTTTCTCAGCTCTGAATTGTGAGGACTGAGATTTGGAACATTTATCTCATACAGTGACACTTTCATTTGTGGTATCCGAGTATCAACATGTTTATTTCAGCCCTAATGTGCTATATGTATGTTCTGTTTGTGAACTTGTGACAAAGAAACCCTAAATTGGAATTACAATGGGTCATATCCAACACTGCTTGTGTAGATTTCCACTTGCACAGTGAGACTACCACTTGCTCTCCTCTCTCCACTTCTCACTTTTTAATTCTTACGTTCAGTTCTGCACATTTCCACATTAACTTCCTCCACTGAACAAAGTCAGAGAAGGGTTTTGAAGGAGTGCTGTGTTCCAATTCGTGCATTGTTTCAGAAGGTGCAAATTAAATAGGTTCACCTTTAAATGCAAATTGAGGGCTCACCCAGATCTCCTCTTCTCCTGCTGCTTTACCCCAGGGTAAACCGCTCTTTACCACTCAATTGGCACAAGCAGCAAATTGGGTCCCCACCCCCATTGACATTTGCTCTGATTTAGTGCTAAAGAGCGGGTTTTCCTTGAGAAAGGAGCAGGGCAAGGGGGGAACTGCTCAGACCTGTGCTTTCTAGGCAATTGGAAGTGTGAACGAGTCCTGAATCGAGTTTCTCCCCCATCTTTAGCTCTAACCAGATTTCAAGGTTGTGCAGGGGTGAGGAGAGGAGAGGGGAGCTCCACTATGCAAGTGGACGTCTGCTGCTAGTGGAACAGCAACTCTGGATAACAGCCAGCTGTTACACGGGTCATGCTGAAGATGGAAACAAGCAAGGTTACAGAGGAACAAGGGTTTGTCCCTGCCTCCCAGGGTGTACACAAGGAGTTGCTATCCTGTGACTGTCCTGTTGGTGTTCAACTCTGGCTCCCATCAGCTGCCACCAACATGGCCAATGGTCAGAGGTCATGAGAGTTGTCGTCCAGGAATATCTGGAGGGTCACATCTTTGTGACCACTGGTGCATGCACTCTTGCTTTTAGAAAGGGGGTTGAAACATGATGGAAACCAGCCCCAGGCTTAGGGGGCTCACCAGCAAACTGCCATTCAGTGGGCTTCCTTTGTGAACGAACTTGTTTGGCAGTGGTGGCAAGAGCAAAGCAAAGCATGAAACAGCAGCAATATGAACACCACCAGGTGGCGTGGAGTTGTAATTTTAATGTCTCACTATGGCCCTGATTTAGCATTGTTCCAGGGTATATTGTTGGAAATTGAAATGGTAGCTTCCAGACCCAGCTGCCTCCTACTTATTGAAGTGTTGTAAAATAAACAACAACAACAACAGGCAACTGTCTGGCTTTGCCACAGTGATGATGCCCAGGTCACTGCTCAGGTATACTGCATATTGACACCAGCTGTGATGTAAATCTATAAAACTATTTCTCTAAGGTAGTTGTGGTATGAATGCACACACCACAAACCACAATGAAAAGCACCTTCAGCTCTTTTATCTGTCTCCAACCAGATTTTAGCCAAATAAACCCAAGGGATTACTAATTTGCTAAAATTCCCTGAAACAGAAATACTTTCAGCAGATGGTGAAATATCAGAATTGTCACTGTGTGTATGATTCCGGTGCTCCAAAGTACTGGTGCCACTATGCTAAAAGCCTTTGCTTGTGTAGAAACTAAACAAGTATGAGATAACCAAGGAACAGTTTTGGGGGGGGGGCAGATGATAGTTTAAAACAAATGTTTAAATTGTTCATAAATAAAGGAGGACGGATAACAATATATTTGAATTAGAAACCAAAGCCAGTGTCTCTCAAAAGTATTAACATCTTCATAAAATATGTTTCACAACATGCTTAATATAGTATCTGTGATTTAAAATTCTCAGGAGTGATAAATCATGTGTTTCTCTTGGCAGCTGAATAAAGCAACAAGTTTCTAAACAGTTAGCAATTGTAGAGAGAGATCTGCCTATCATCAGGCACGATAGCAAGCTGGTTGGCAATTTCCACGGGGAATGATGAGAAATAGCCTGATACTTTGTGTGACAGCAAGCTGGGAAACAATTTAAATATGAAATTCCTATGCCTAGTCAGCTCACTTTCCCTGGAATCTAAAATACACAAGAAAAAAATCAATTTCTTACAAACCATAACTTGTTGAAAATGATTTAATTATATTTGCAGATAAGTATTCCAAAGATGTAATGCTGCTTTTCAGCATGACAAAACAAACAAAATGAGACAGCTTCTCATATTCCAGATACAACCATTTTACTGGTTGCCTTGTGGCATTCTTTGCTGTTTTCCACCATGACACCAGCAGAGGGCACTCTTAAACCTGCTTTTATAAAACCTACAAAAGCCCGGCAGAGAAAAGATTCCCTTCACGAAAAAGGGCTCTATATAGGCTAATGTTTCCAAAAGAAACACCTTCCTGATCTTTGAGATTAACAGAAGAGGAAAGTAACAAAGTGATGAACACTGAAGCAGACATACTTTTACAGAGTACATGTTCAGTTAATGGAAGCATGGCATTCAAGCCAAATAATCTAGTATGTTGACTTTTTTTAATATAAAATAAAAATAAAAAGGCAAAGCTTTTATTAGGCAGTATATAGACCAATTCTAATAGAACACCTGGTGATTTGAAATCCACTGTAAACTATTTGCTTAAGTGGGGTGTAAAACAGGGGAAGGGAACCTGCCGTCCTCCAGATGTTCTGTTGGATTCCAGCTCCCATCAGTGCTGGCCAGCATAGCCAACAGCCAGGGCTGATGGGCTTTGTAGTACAACAGCTGTAAAATCATGCAAGAAGATTTTTTGCTATTTCTCTTTTGCTGAACTTGGCCAGGAGCAGAATTAAGCTGCAAGATCAGTTCTTTGCAACTGAACGACTTCACATTGCAAGCTCTCAAAACAACAAGGGAAAGCCTAGTGAGACCGAGCCCACTTTTGGTCTCTTTGTTCTCTCCCTGCATACCCCAAGGTTTCAGCATAAGAGCTTGAGGAAAACCACACCCGAAGGTGAGCCTACTTAATTAGCGCATTCCAAAACATTACACAAATTGGAATGCAGCCACCTTTGAAATTTGCACTTCTCTGAATTCTGCAGTGCAGTTCTCCAGCCAAGCAATGTGTACAAAAAATGTGTATAGGTGACAACTGGATCAAAAAAACATATATTGGTGAAAATAACATACAAAAGTGTTTTATATTAAGAAATACTGCTTTGCAAAACAAAAGAAAGGTGCACATGAGGCAAAAATGCATACAAATGTGTATATAAGGAGACACTGACATAAAAATGCTGATGAATTTTCATCGGACTTTTAAAAACAAAATAAAAATTGCAAACTGATGTGGAAAGGAGGAGAACTTAAGATAGGAAAAATGAGAAACCGAAATGGGCAGATTTGCCCATCCCTATTCTAGCATGGTGTACATTTTTTATCTGAAATATTTTTACTCTGTTCACCAGCCAAAATATACTCCCATTCTCTGCTGGCTGGCTTATGATCCTACGCATATCTCACGCATGGTGAGGAGAACATCACTGACCCTTTCCAACCAGAGACGCCAACACGATTTCTCATGCTTTGCTGTATGTGATTTTGGGGGCCCTGCACCGCCCCACCTGTCACAATCTATGTACAAGAACTGCTGCCTATGCTCCTGAATACAAGTTGCTTGAAAACATAGGAGGGGAGAGTGCAGTTGTGCTCAGGTCCTGCTTGTGGGCTTCTCATAGGCATCTGGCCACTGTGAGAACAGGATGATCCAGCAGAGCTATTCTTATGTTCTCGTGTAAGGTTGTTCCCAGATCATGTGAAGAAAGTCAGAAAAAGCTGCCTCTTTGCTTTAACTGCAATGTTTCATAGTCCTATAATTTTCAGCAAAATACCAAAACCAACATGGGTGCTTTTTTTGGCCAACCCTGATAAATAAAAACAAGCAAGAAAGAAAAATGTTCTAAATATGCGCAGTTTCACACTTTGGTGCCTGTACTGCCAACTCTACTTCACATAGCTGTTATGAAGATAAAAGGGGGAAGGGGAAGGGCTCACAGCCTTGAGCACCTGGAAAATCAAGATACAGGACCTCGTTTATTTCAAGGGAGTTACTTCCAAGTAAAACATACAAAACATACAAAAGACAGTTTTTTGTGTTCTATTCCGGAAAGGCAGTACACATGGGGAGCGAATGAAATAAGGTGGCCACGAGGAAAGTGCTTAAACAAATATGCCCCAGTACTGTCCTCCATCCAGCTTCTCCAGCTTTTTCTGCTCCTCTGGGAGGGCCCTCTCCTGAATCCACCTAGGGGTGCTCAACATGCCTTCCTCTAATTGCCTAGCAACAGTGATTAAGTAATTAAGAATTCTTAGCAATGGTGCTGCCTGCCAAGTACCAAAGCATTAGAGTTGTCTCCACACTTTGTTTCATAACTTTCTTTAGAAGTGTCTGATTGACTTATTTATTAAAAAAAGAAAGAAAGCTAAGACTCTGGGGCCTCTGCTGGCATGGGAACCAATACATGTGTAACTTCCCTGCCAGCAGATCTGTTGCCAGCACAAGTTTTTAACATGGAATTACATAGGATTGTGGAATAGTCTTCCTCTTCCATGACCCACCAGTAGGTTTTGCAGATCATACTGGAACCATTCCTTCCTCTAATATTTTTTTTATTGAGTGGACCAAGCAACCCTGCCAGTTCCAAAGTAGGGCTGATTTAATCTATTGCAGGTACATCAAAACCCCACATGAAGTAAGAGCAAATCCTGCCATTAAAGGAGAGGGTTGTCCTGCTGACCTAAGCAAGCAGTTCAAGATGCAAGCATTTGCTACTGCAGCAAATCACACAGTTGCTAAACTGCACCAACCCTCTGCTTATATAAGGTGGAGGCTTAGTGCAGCCTCCCATATTTTGAAAATGCTTGCAGCCCAGTCAGAGCCCAGACCTTGGCACCTACTACAGTTGGGATAGAAGATTTCCTTCATTCCATATTCTGCTGGCAAAGACTCCATGGAGAGGCAATGTGTAGAGAGATACATTGCATCCCCAACCACACACACTTCTTGTTGCCCGATGATCAAATGTTGATGAGGGACAGCTTGTAACTCGCATGCCGATCGTACTGAGGTTTTGGCTCACTTCAAATGTATATCAGCTTTCTTCTTATGTAGGATAATTCAAAATGTATGGCAAGAAGAGGTGGTCTTATTCTCTCTTGCCTCCCTCAGCACATGTCCATGTGGGCCCCTCTTCTCCAGCATATGGTACTTGGCTGACAAATGTCTAAATTATATACTAAATAAAACAAGACACGAAAACCTCAGGTTACACGTGTTATTACTCTGTCCTTTGATGCCTTAATTCAAACTAAAGTGAACCAACCAATGCACTCATTTGGGCTTACCTTTTGGGTTTAAAGAATAATGGAAGGTGACAGTTTATGGCTTTCTGCCTCTGGATGGCAGTAACTCCTGCTTAAATGTTCATGACCCAGAACTGTAATATCCTTTAGCAAGGGATTTCCTTTGCCTTGTCAGTTTGCTGTCCAAAAGAAACACTTAATAATTTTGTTCATTCCAGCCTTTATAATCCAAATTTGAAAGCTAAGTGCACACACAGAATTCAATGCGTAATGTTAAAAGCCCCTTTGAAAAATAACTGGAGCAAGGAAAGGAGTGTTTGGGGTGTCTATTTCCTCCGCACTTCCATCCAATTCAACATGGTTGATATAAACAAAAGGCGTGTTACAGAGCTAATCAGATTCTCCACCTTGAGACAATGAAACAATACAATGAATGCTAAAAAAAATTAATGTAAGAAATAGACATGTCACATTTCTGAAACTTTAGTGCTTACTTAGAAAAGATATTCTGATTGTAATTCTGGTTGGGAATTTTCATTAGGTTATGAGACTTGGCATTTAGCTGTGCAGTGTAGAACATTAAACTGTTCTGTAAAAATCTACAGAGTGCTAACTTAATTTGAATTTTTAGAAAATATCAGGGGATCTAAATATGGTATAAATTTGTCGCATAACAGATTTATAAAATAGTGATCTGCTGTCACTATTTTGATTTGAAGTCTCTGCTGAAAGCTTTTTGCTCCCCATAATTCTCAACCTTTATCCTCTGCACGTTTTGATTTGGAATGTTCTACAGATTACCTCTGAATATTCAAAATATATGCTGAATATTTGACATTGTATGGCATTTCAATCAGCAGGATTTCAAAATGGTTTATAGTACCTAATGATATTTAATAGTTACGTTTGGTATTTGAGTGGAATCTTTGATGGATTCTGAATATTTCCATATTCATTTCAACTCTGATCTTTGGTCTACACTTTTAAGTTGTAATATTCCGAGTATTTTGGAGTAGGTGCAGTTGGGGCTGGATCTTCAGGCTGACGTGTAGGGTTCAAAAGTCCAGGGCATCCCCATATAATGACAGACAGATCCCACATCATGGGATCAAGGGGATTCTTTGTGGATGATTCCTGGTCACTTCATTTATTCTCATTTTAAAATCTTTTTATAGCCAGAAAGTGACTGGCCAGACATGTATATGATTATAGATGCTCACTTTATGATTTATTATGCTTTTCTCCATCAAAATGGTGCTTATTCCCAAGTCAATGAGTTAAGTATCAAAGCAGCAGAAGCAAACTCCAGTTTATTCCTGTTGCCTAGATGGTGCTGTGATTTATAGGCAGTTAAAATTCAAAACTACACATGCTCAGAGAATTCCATTTTTTAAAATTAAAATCAGGGATGGCAAACTACTTTTGTTTGTCTACTTGTCTTGCTCTAATGTATCAGGAATGTAAAATAAGTTGTAAAGCATGGAATGGTGTGCGCATGGGAAGAGTAAACTTAACAGTGTGCTTCACAGCTAAAAATAAAATAAAATCACACAGCCATCTAAAATTGGCCTCCCATAAGACTATTGCAGCGGCGTCGATGCCCCCCACAGAGCGGAGCCCGGGGTGCCCTGCCCCCCTATTGCGACGCCCCTGGACTATTGCCTATCACATGGAAAGGATCGCACATTTAACCAGATTTAGTTAAACCTAAATATTCTGCAACTACTTTCATTCAACAAGAGAAATAAAGCAAAAAAAGCTTTTTCACATGCATGCTTATGGGAATATCATTACAACCCTCAGTTAATTAATACATGCCATCTATTCTAGGCGAGTTAACTGGGAACCATATTTCTCAAATACTCATTGTGAAGCCTCTTGTGTCAAATGGAAAATTGTACAACATTGTCAAAATGTATTTTAAGAGGCAACTGAATAACTGAAAGATCTTTTTCAAAACCTCAGTTACTCACACCACCTTTCACAAATCATGTTACATGTGGCCTGTTGGGTTGCTGTAGGCAGGAATCTTAAATACTGAGCAGCTGTAATCACAATGTTTCCCTTTTCTTTCTTCTAGCCCTTTGGTGGTTCCTTTTGTTTTATCCCTTTTCCTCTGTAAAGAAACACTCACCACCTCTGGAGAAATATGGGCCTGAAAGTTTCCTAGAACCTCTAACATTACACCAGGACACAACTTGGTTCCCATCGTTACCTGGCTCCTACACCAGTGGCAACTGGTTCCCAGTGGTCCTGGAAGGGCTGCTAGGAAGTCATGGGTGCATGGCCAATGAGATCACAGGGGCATGGCAAGTTGTTCCAATCCCTCCCCCCCATCCTTCTCCCTTTCCAAGATGCTGTGGATGCTAAAGCAGTGCCGTTATACAAATAATTAGCACCTCTCTAAACTGAAAATTGTCTTACTTAGGTTCAGAACAGCTGTCACAGTTGCTTCTCCGCTGGGAAAAAGGGTATGTGGCCTCCCATAAATCAATATTATATTACCTTATGGTGGGGGGGGGGAGAGAAAGGGTCTAGAAACTGTTACATGCATGTTGAATTTTTCAACTTTCAAATTCCAAAAATGAGGGATGCTAAAAAACTATAAGATGATTTGGGAATTCCAAAGATGTTTTGGTTAAATTTACATAATCTAGTTTTGCTTAGTAAGTAAAATGTGTGTACAATTGCATAGAAATAATAAAAAAATCATTTGCCAATCATTTGCAGTTATTTTGTATATTAATATTAATATTATTTAGCATTTAGCATTACCTGACATTTTCAGAAAGTAAAATTTAAAATGTTTGGTTTTCCAAAAGCAGTTCATGTGCTTCTTCATCATGCTAAACATTGTCCAATCACAGAAATAATAGCAGATTTGAGTTTCTCACACCCAAAAACATATTTCAAGACCCTCACAGAAGAAATTTGCAAAAATTAAGATTGACCGCCTTAAAATGACACCTATGAAAGGTCCCCTAGGCTGAGGTGATATTTGGCCTGGGACTTATTGGTGCATGCTTCTAGCTCTCACATGAGGTGGAAATCTATTATGTTTTAGTTCATTTCTGTGCTGCTTTTCAGTCATGCACCCCCATACTAATCCAAAACTACAATACCAACAATGAAATTCAAACCAAATTCAGTAAACCCCAGTAAACTCTATCCATAATCAAACATCACAACCAGAGAGTAGATGTCTGCTAAGTACTGGCTGAGACCTGGCTCATGGCCCAACTGTGGAACACACATTCTGAGCTGAGGACACCAAGAAGAATCTCACACATTCCATAGAAACTGCTTGTAATGCTGGAGGGAAGCTTGCTTCGCAATATGAGATCCCTGGCTTGGATGAAATACAGATTTGTTGTCGATAGCACTGCACATTCAATAGCGCTGTACAAAAAGAGAGTAACGAATGGCAAACTACTCTGTTTGATAGTGAGTCAGGGAGAAATACTGATCTGCTAAGGACAATGGACAATCACGTCTATTGTTGGACCAGAGGGAACCAGTGCTGCCTTTATACAACACTATAGTATAATATCATAACAGGGCTTTTGTTCTGGCAGCAAATGATAGCACTGTACAAGGGCACTCATTAACACTGGAAGTGTTATAGCTCCAATTTGGAAATTTTCAAGAACACGTTCTTAGTTGGGGAGCTAATGGAAGACATCACTGGGCAATAGTTCAGCACAATGTCTGCAATAACCATTCAGGGGAAATGAATTTAAAATAAAGTAGGAGTTAGAAACACTCTGGATTATTGCTTTCCAAATGCCCTCTTCGCTTCTTCACATATGTTGAAACAAAGAAGAGTTTGGATTTGATATCCCACTTTATCACTACCCGAAGGTACCCAAAGTGGCTAACATTCTCCTTTCCCTTCCTCCCCCACGACAAACACTCTGTGAGGTGAATGGGGCTGAGAGACTTCAAAGAAGTGTGACTAGCCCAAGGTCACCCAGCAGCTGCATGTGGAGGAGCAGGGAATCGAACCCAGTTCACCAGATTACGAGTCCACCCACTACACCACACTGTATGGGGGAATGGTAGGATCACACCCGCTGGCCTCATCCCCAGCTTCCATGTATTCGCCTAAATGCATTCACTTCCACACAAATCAGATCAAGCAAAAAGAAAAAGAAAAATGGACTATGATGACACAAGCCCTCTTTATACATCTCTCATGTGAAAGGGGCATAATGCAATTCCTGGGCTGTGCTCCTGGTTGACTCAGGGAACACTGCTGGCTCCACCTCCATATGTCTACACATGAGCATGATTATCTGCAGTCAAGTAGCCTATGGATGAGCAGGTATCCATGCGTACGCTTCCATGCAGCCAAGACAGCTAGCTTCTGATATATGCAAAGGCAGACAAAGCAAATACCCCGGGGGATGCCTACTATGATGAATACCATATCTACATCACAGTGAACCTCAACCTTCCCAAACTGGCAGCTAGGATCAGTGCCTTTTTTTGGGGGGGGTACTCAATGTTACATGGTAATGGCACTCTTTTTGTGTTGTTAAAAGTGTGACGCTTATTGTAACAACTTCATGGTGCATACAAGCACCTATTTTCCTAGAAAAAAAAGCCCTGGCTAGGATCAATGGGCTAGGATCCCATGACTGTGGAGCCAGCCACAAGGACTTGGGTGTCATAGACACAAGGGTTGTGGGGGGTTCCATTCATGATCCTGCTAGTGGATGATGCAAAAATGAAGCATACTTGAGGTATGAATCTGGAACAGTAAAGTTCATACATTCTTCATGTTCTTTGTCTTCCTCTGTCTTGTCAGAATTTTCATACATTTTTATGCAGCAAAAATAAATAAACAGCACACAAAGTGTGATTCACGGCTTGCATTGTTACCATCTTTTAACACAGACTCTAGCAGATGAAGTGGGAAGACTGTTCAAATCCCTGCTTGACTGTGAAATGCAGTGGGTAGACTTGAACAAGCTATTATATCTCAGCCTAATTTACCTCCTAGTGGTTGTTGTGAGGTCTGACTGCACTTTATTGGTAGCTTATTTTTTAAAATGCCTTTCCCATTTCTGGTTCATTTCTCCTACCCTGAAGACTATGGTTTTCAAAGCGAATGGATTATCAACATGGAAAGGAAACATGCATTTCAAACTGATAAATGGTTTGTGGTGAAAAGAGCCAAATAATGTTAATGCAATAAAATATGCAGAAAATATTTAGGAGAGAGACTTGTTTACAATTTTCTTCCTTGTAAATTGTATCAAGACATTCAGTAAATTAAAATATCACATGCAGTCTTTGCATGCAGTATTTTGCTGTGGTTCAGGATCAGCTGGGACTATCTAGAGTACAGAGTTGGGAGTCTGCCTTGCTTTCATTTCACTTCATCTGACATGATCTATTAATCTGCTTGTGTTTGATCTTTTCCATTCTATGTGGGTGACATAATTCTTTATAGATGGCAGATTCCTGGTTTTCTTTGTCGGCAAACAAGTATTTGTAAGGTTCCACCTAGCACACATATTGTTTCTAGACCATTCTTGGCCTATCTCCCTCCTGTCACCCCCACCCCCACCATTCTTCCCTCAGACTCATCTTTCCAGCACAGTGAACTCTGTTGCTGATGAGAGGTTTTAATCCTTAATCTTTCCCTGCAAAAGCTGCAAAAATCATGACAGCTTAGTTATATTCGAGCAGCTGGAATATCTGTAAATATTCCATGCCACCACACCGGCTCAGCCAATCAGAGCCAGAGGCATCAACTTCAGAAACAGTGCACTATAGAAATGCCTTGTAAGAATTGAGCTGCTAGATCAAGCTAGGTGTCCTTTCACATACTTGACTCGCTTTATCTAGTTATATGCTTGTATTTCCTAGGGCTGTGCACCAAATTTGGCCAAGGCCTGAAACCAGAGAAAATTGGGCCAATTCAGAAGGGTTCTGGGCCTGGTTTCAGTAAGGTTGAGACATTCCCAGATCTCCACAGGTTGCGTTGAAGGCCCAGAGCCTCCAGGGCCTTGGTCAGGACACACCTGGAATACTGTATCTGGTTCTGTGAGCCACAGTTTAAGAAGCATATTGGCAAAGTTGGAACATGTGTGGAGGAGGGCAACCAAGATGATCAAAGGTCTGGAAACCAAGCCTTATGAGGAGTGGTTGAAGGAGTTGGGCATGCTTAGCCTGGGAAAGAGGAGATTGAGAGGAGATATGATAGCCATCTTCAAATATCTAAAGGGCTGTCTCATTGATGATGCAGCAAGCTTGTTTTTTCCTGCTTTGGAGGGTAGGACCCGAACCAATGGATTCAAGTTACAATAAATAAGATTCCAATTAAGTATCAGGAAGAAGTTTCTGACAGTTAGAGCTGTTTGATAGCGGAATGGACTCCCTCGGGAGGTGGTAGACTCTCCTTCCTTGGAGGTTTCTCAGCAGAGGTTTGATGGAAAGGGTAGTGGCTGATCCAGATGGTGCTGATACAGTTATATGACTGCCCAAGCATAATTGGCATACTTTGCTGCAATAAAAGACAGCAAAAACCTTCCAGTTACACTGTTACAAATTGCAGTGGATTTTGTGAAACTTAATGGAATTAACCTGGCTACAAGCAGCCAAAGTTCTGATCAAGGACCACAGTTTCTCACTGAGTCTGGGACTTAGGGCAAGCATTGGCCCCTCCTTCTCACTGGTATATTCCACAGTCACTCAACTGTCTGTTAAGTCAAACAGGGAGCAGGCAGAGTGCGGATTATTTTTACTCAGCTAATTTTGACACAATTCTACATTTGTCTGCATTTAGCAGCACTCACTTTTTTAAAAATAAAAAAATAAAAAAATAAAAAATCTTGGCATCACTCTCACTGGCATCATTAGGAAAAGTTCTGTAAGACTCTTCCAAAGATCCCTGTTGCTCAACTGCAGCAGGGAGTTAAGTAAACATTGCACTGGGATTTGATTTTTATGCATGAACAACAAGAAACTCCCTATACATTTAAAGGAACGGTCACTTACAATCAAACACACTGGCACACAAAAAAGCACAGTCTTGCCTTCAGCATCATAAAAAGTAAACAGCATTAGTGGGGAGAACACACACGCCACCAATAAGCAAGAATTAATCTTTAGTTCTTGTATGAACTGAGATCAAGCACTTTTTAGGTTTCTTTGAATTCAAAGGAACTTCAACATTGGCTGTTTAGAAAAGTGATTTCACTTATGGACTGGTGTGATTTTTTTAAAAAGCTTATTCCAGATCATGAAGCTCTTTGAGGTTGAGTTCAGCATTTTAATAGGTCAGAGAGCAGTGTAAGAGCTCAGTTTACTGAAACATAGCCCCACACTTTTAGAATTGTCATTACTTGTAATGGAAAAAGAAAGACCCCGGTCTGACCAGTATGTACAACCCATACATTTAAAGCACATTCCCCACCCCCTGCAAAGAATCCTGGGAAGTGTAGTTTGTTATAGGTGATGGGAATTGTAGCTCTGTGAGGGGGTAAACTAGACTCATACTTTCAGTGTGTCTATGTATAGGAACTGAAGGATCAATAAGAACGAGTGAGATTTCTCCTGTTATTGTGCATCAGCCAGTGACACAGATATCTGAATGACTGGCTACATGTTACTTGATATGGCTTTACAAGTGACATGAGGATGTAAACATTCAAGCCCAGCTGACTAAGTATCATAGTTTATATCAACGTTGGCTTTGCGTTATAACTGTTGGCTTTGGAGGAGGAGGAAGAATGGGAAGTGGAGAACAGACGCAGGAGAACATACAGTAGTTCTACTGCTTTGCTTTCTTCATGACATAGCAAGAGGACGAAAAGAAACCTGGATGGGATATTGTAAGGGACTGCCACTGCCTCTCCATTTCCTTGTCTGAAGGACTGAAAGCCGTACTTTGGAGGGAGGGAGGAGACAAACAGAAACAGATGCTCAGCTGAGCAATTTTCTGCCCTGAAGATAGAACAGGGATTGCCAGTCTCAACACCCCCGGCAGGAAAATGATCCTAGAACAGGCATAGGCAAACTCGGCCCTCCCAAAATGACTACAGCTCCCATCATCCCTGACCACTGGTCCTGTTAGCTAGGGATGATGGGAGTTGTACTCCCAAAACATCTGGAGGGCCGAGTTTGCCTGTGCCTGTCCTAGAAAGATAATGACCTCAAAGATACAGCAATAGTTGGGGGATGAAGTGGATTGGTTTGGGCAGTATTCTCCCCTCTATCCCACCCTCCTCCATTGGCACCCAGGTCACATTTTGTCATGCCCAACCTTACTTACTCAGAGCATATCCTGGCCTGATGTTTCTTTTTCTCTTTAAATTAGGCTCTATATATCAGTGTTTCCCAAACTTGGGTCTCCAGCTGTTGTTGGACTACAACTCCCATAATCCCTGACCACTGGTCCTGCTAGCTAAGGATGATAGGAGTTGTAGTCCAACAGCAGCTAGAGATCCAAGTCTGGGAAACACTGCTCTAAACAAAACCACAGAACTAGGCTTCCGTGTGGAGTCACATAGATTTGAGTGACTTCAGAAAGGGCACAAATAGGGGAAACACAATTCTCTCAATGTTAAATAGCATAGCTATTTGACTAGTGGCAATCCCAGGAACCAGTAGGGGCATCATGTCCCCCCCCCCCGACCCTGCTCCCTTCTGCTTAACAGCTTGCAGAAATTATGTAGGTGTTCCATCACTTTACATCTATGCCAGGTACGGCAGAGTTGCCTGCTAAATTTCTGCAAGTGAGGTCGCTCTTACGAGTTCAGAAATTAGCCCAGTTGGGCATCAACATTTTCAGGATGTTCTAACAAACAAGAACACACAAAAAAGTATTTCTTCACACTGAGCATAATGAAACTATGGAATTTTCTCCCACAATACCTAGTGGGCCACTCACTTGGATGGCTTTAAAAGAGGATTAGATAAATTTGTGGAGGATAAATCTATCCATGGCTACTAGTCATGGTGGTGATGTTCTCCCTAGTGTCTAGCAGTCCTGTTGTCCTCAGATCTTGCTTATTGTTTTCCCATAAGCATCTGCAGGGCCGGCCCTACGTGCAGGCTGGGTGGCGCAGGGCACCACGGCGCCGGCCCGCCAGGAGGGCGCCGCGAGCTGCACCCGCCTGCTGGCCGGCCGGTCCGCCGCGCAGCTGCGCGCTGCGCCCACCCGCCCACCGCGCTGGGAAACGGGGCGGGAGGCCGCCGGAAAGATCCGGCGCACCATGGCGCCAGGGGTGCTTAAGACGGTCCTAAGCATCTGATTGGTCAGTATGAGAGGGCACAATTCAGCCAAATTTAAGTACCTTTTACACACTGTCAGTTTTTTTTAAAAAAATAATTAGGTGAGGTTTAAGCTTGTGCTGGACTTTTGACTGGACCCTGCCCACTGATGATGAACTTAGCCATGTGGGGGCAGAAAACAGCCATTCAATTTGACCTTGAGGTTTTCTCAATGAGTGGAAAAAGTAACGATGGTTTCTTAATAAAGGCTGAGCTGAGAAGGTGTAGATAAGGCAAAGTACCAATTAGGGCTGATAGGCTAATAGCAGAATACCTCTTTTAAAACACCAAAGAAGTATTTACAATGGATAAGAATTTTTTTAAAAAAATATATTCTTGGTGGAGAGAGAAAAAGACAACTTTGGGAAAATGGAAGATTATCTTTTATGTTGTGTCTTCCAAAGCTCACTTAGTTCTGTCATGTGACAACAAGCAACAAAAGAGAACCATTATCATGCAAACCATTCTGGCACAAAGGGGCATTACATATCTCATACAAAAGGGGATTTCTTTTAAAAATACAGCACATTCAGTGTTTCAGGTTCACCCTTGAAATTCACAGTCCAGCTTGCCAATGTTGCTATGCAGCTGCGTAGCTGCGTAGTGTTACGCTATTGCTGTGTTGTTCTTCTTTTTGCTTGTGTGTGTGTGTGTGTCTGTGGGGGGGAACCCCACCACAATAAATTGATTCAACTGGTCCTCATATGATTGTGTTGCATTAGGTTTTAACTGCCTTTCAATGTAACTTCTAATCATTTCAGGCATTTTTCTGCTCTAGGCATTAAAGGGCACCATAAATATTAACCAGAAGGAAACTTCACTTGCTGACAAGAATGCAGAATACATGAATATAAAGGTTGAAAAGGGGACGTTGGGAGGCAGGAGGGGTAGAGGAACTGAGCTAATGTAAAATGCAGGACCAGATTCAGGTGTACTTGAGCAACTCACCTTGTGTGTACCAGCATGAAGTAGAAAATGTCAAGTGCACAAACTGAGAACGTGCTGAAGAATTCCTCGCCAGATGACTCGTGCAATCAAGCCAAGCCACTAAGCCCATTTGAAAAGCATCATCTACCAACTCTTGATGGTGTAACTAAAAAGCAGCCTCACCATTATCTACCCTGGTATTCCCTTCCAGTCAGACAGCGCTAGTTAAGACTAAGGGGGAAGCAAAGAACATACTCACTCTCTTGGGCTCGACCACATTCCCGCAACTCCTGCAGATTTCCTTTGGGGAAACCCACTGTTTACTGCTGAATCAGCACAAATATCAATTAGTTTTCCTGCAGATTGACCTTTGTTCCAATTCAGCAGTAAACACTTCGACAAAAGCAGTGGGACATACGAAAAACCACTTATACCCATGCCTAAATAGCATGGGACAAGCAGAAAACTTCTCACTCCATTGCTTTCTGAGCATGCAACAAGCGGAAGTTTGGACAAGCCCTCAGTCTCAGGGCCCTGACATCTACCTCTTTTTGCCACCCCCTTCAACAAGGATTGAAGCCTGAGAACTTCCGGATGTTCCTGGACCACAGCTGCCATCCTCCTTGAGCATTGGCTGGGCTGTCTGGGGCAGATGGGAGTCCCACACTGTCCAGAGGGTCACAGGTTACACACTAGAATACGATGGGCTCTGGGTTTTTGTTTTAGAACAGAAGCCATTAAAGCTATTAAAGACAGGAGCCCAGTTCTCTTTTGCACCAGGCAAACCATAATGTTGCAAAACCCTAATGTTTTAAACCATGTTGATATATTTTGAGCATTACCTTTATACAACCTCTTGTTTTTCTGTGCTTTTGTGGAATCACAACATGCTACACAGACCTGACCATGACCCTTGAATAACGTTCTATAGACAGTTACTTAATACTACGAGATTAGGAAAATATCACAGATGGGTTTTGTATAGTCTGAGTTGCCGAAAGGGAAATTCTAGAGGCCCCTGCCCAGGTGAAATGCATGTAGGAAATTCATGAAAGGCTATGAGACTTTTACTACAATGAAGTAAAACTACGATAAAACTAGTTCTGCATCACAATATCATACAGAATCAATTCAAATTAGAACAAAAATAAATAGTGTATAGAACTACACATTACTCTTTCAGATGCTAAATGTTTGGATATTGGTCAAAGAAACATTGGCATGGGGAGCTGCACCAAATAGTCAAATGTGAACATTTTCAGAGTATTGTGTGTGAATTGTCTACCCTCCCTTTTATTTACAGTGGTACACTGCCTGTTCATTTCCCAACAGACACCATTGGGGGAAAAAAGCTTCCTGTCTCTGGGATTAATTGTGATACCAGTTGATTGAAGATCATGTGGTGAGTGTGAAGATGTTATGATGTTGTCATAGCCAATCAGTTTTGACTGTGTAGTAAGGTCACAAAGCTAGATTACATTGTGGACATTGCTTCCTGATTTTACTCTGAATCAATAAAACACTTTCCCACACTATTAACCACCCCGCCTTCATTCCCAAATTCCTGAAGTTTTGAAGTTGGGCTGTGGACATTTTTGTGAAATATGCCCCTGTATAGCTCATCCCACAATAAATTATGTAATTATGTAAAATTATGTAAACATTGTAATTTTGAAATTCTAATTTCCCTCCAACCATCCTATTACAATATGCGTTCTCGTTCTCTCTCTCTCTCTCTGTATATATATGATTATAAACATCAGACACAGACTGAGATCAGATGTAAAGGCAATGTTGCCAGGAATATGACCCAAATACTTACATTCTCCTTGGGATGCTGTGGTACTGTTGTCTGAAGTTTCCTCCTCTGAAAAGTGAGACCTGAGGGAATGATTGTCAAGGATCAGTAAATCACCTATTTTAGTCAATGTACCAATTCCCCAAAGAACAACATGAAGGAACAAGACATGTGTGAAAAATGTTAATGATGCTTAGCTCAGGAACTTTCCATTGGAGGCATTCCAAACATTTTACACATAGGCTAGCCAGATTATCATTATTTTACAGTTCGACATTGGTCAGTGTCACAGGCGCAGTAGCGGCTACTCTAGAGTAACGACTCCTCCAAGCGTTGTCTTTTCATGCTTTTATTCAGTGCTGATTATTTACAGTGCAGAACAGTGCTATGTACATGTTGTCAGTCAGGGGAGGCGAATGGAGGTTCGCGCATTTTCTTCCAGCAAAGTAGTCTAGGAATACTGAATCTCCGCCCCCGTCGTTTCCTGCGCAATTCCGGGGTCGGCGGGATCGGCCTTCTTCCCTTGCCTCCTGCTTCCCTTCCCACACTAGGCATGGGCTCCGCTACCTTGCCTGAGCCTCGGTCACCACTTCCTGAGTCGCCGCTGGAGGTATCCCCCTCCCCACTTGCACTAGCGCTGGGCGACGAGCTGGTACTTAAGATGGGAGGGACCTGCCTGTAGCTTCTGTCCCTCACAGTCAGCATATAGGGATTACAAGGCTCACCAGACCTCTTGATATTGTCTCATGGTTAGACCTTGTCACGGAAATGTCACTGCTTCTTATTTCTCTAGCAATGCCAAGAGGAATTGTGGGTGCCATATGCCTTTAGCTGTACAAAAGCCTGCTGCTACAGACTGATCTTAGATGATAAGGGGACCAGAAAACAGAAGAAGAGTATCACTGCAATGGATGCATAGGTAGAGTGGGGCATGCCACAGAATTCCCTTTGGGCTTCCTGTCTAACTTAAATATCTGGAATGGTTTCGGAAGGGGCAAACATAAGTAAGAACGCAAGAAGAGACTTGCTAGGTCAGATGAGAGTCTATTTCAGGGGTGGGTAACTTGCAGTCCTGCAAATGTTGCTACAATTACTACAATTCCCTGCCCCCTGGCCATATTTGCTAGGATTGATGGGAGCTGGAGTATATCAGTATATGGAGGAGGGTCACTGAAATACACCCTGTAATTGTGGGCACCCAACGTCATTCCAAGCAGCCCACAAACCATGAAAACAATGGCCATGCCATAACGGCAGGGAGGCCAACAGTAGGGGGAGCCAGAGCCAATGGCAGGCAGAGCAAACTAATTCTTCTTTTTCTCCCCATCCTTCTTCCTGGTGAATTCTGTAAGTGCAACATTGCAACCAAGGAGGGAGAAGACAGCCAGGGCAGTCTTCTCTGGGGTGATTGTAAGTAAGAAGGCACCCAGGTGGAATGGGCTGAGCCAGTGCTCCATTTTGCTCCAATGGACCAGCCTCCGGGACACAGAACCATTTGCATGTTTAGACTTTAACCCCCCCCCCTCAAATAAATTCACACAAGACTCAAATTTTTGGTTTGGTTTTTGGCAGAATTTTGGCCATAACTTTATTGATTGCAGGAAGTGAGTGGTTGCACAGGCTCTGGTTCGACTAGCTCCCTGCACCATTGCAGGTAGCGCTGACCCAGGGCTCTACCATAGGTCAGCCTAGGGTGAACACCCGGAATGGCGGAATGCTATGTCCACTACCCAGATGGACTCAGGCATGGGCACAACCCCTCACAAGGTTGACCAAACCCTGGATTCCTTTAACAGAATACCGCTTCACATAGGGATGGTGAGACCGTTCCCACATCCCTATCACCTGAACCAGAGCCTATCCACAACCTTACAAGTTGTGACAATTTGCTACACAGCAGGCGAAACCCAAATGGCACCAGACAATCAGCCAAGTAGGGAAAATTCCTGCTGTGCCCCTGTCCCAACGACGGACGACACACGACGGCATAGCAAGGTCAAGCACGCAAGCCCTAAATATAGGGAGAGGTGGGCGGGTGTTCCGATGCACTGACCAAGAGAGAAAGCTCAGGGTCACGTGCATTGGCATATATAGGTCCCTTGATTCATTTGGCTAGCGTCCCCATTGGTCAGATTCAACCTGGCATCAAGGGACCTACCAATCGGGTGTTGTGGCTATCCAATCGTACCCACCCACAACACAAGGGTTAGGTTGCCAGGCCTCACCGCAACACGTGCCCTCTTTGAGGGAGGACACAATCTTCCAGGAGGATCTTTACATTGAGTGCCCACCTTCTACACTCCAGTGTGGTGGGAGGCCCCTAAGAAGTGAGGAGGCCTTTGTTGTAACATATACAAAATAAATACCATTTTTAACTCAGACTGGGTTTCGTATTTGATGAAAGCAGTGGCAATGCAGTGGAGGGAAACCATTTCAGGACATTTCACAGAGACAATGTCAGTTGCCTTAGGACAAAGGACCTCAAGTCAAATAGAAGAACAGGATTCAGCCTACACAGCACAAAATGCACACTGAAAAGTCAGGCGGTCTGCTTCACTGCATGTTCCCCCTTTGAAGAGAGAACTGTGATTGTTGGCAGAGGAAGGAAGGAGCCAGGACAAAACAAGGGGAAAGGAAGAAGTTGTTTTTTTCTCTCCATCCTGACTCCTGCTGCCAAAACTATAATTGCAATTTACAAGATAAACATAAATCTAATATTCTATCATATCCAATTTAATTCGAACCCCGGAAAGACACCAGCTTTTCTGTTTCATGCTCAGTGACATCTGAATGTTGAGGAGGAGATGGGGAGGGCAGGAGAAAAATGGGCACCCAAGATAAGAGAGGACTTTTGATGTCAAGAGCAGATGACCTTGCTTATATGTAAAAGCAAAACAAAAAAATCAAACAAATATTTACATTTTGCATACTTCAGCTGCATGCCAAGTAGTTTCCCTTTTGAAGTACTTCCTTTAGAGTAAGAGCCTGCAGGGAGAGCTACTTAAGTCTGTAGCTCTTCTCCTTTGCTTGCACCGAGTATAGTTTGGGCAACTAACTTATAGCCCTAACATGCTGGTAAAAAGGTAAAGGGACCCCTGACCATTAGGTCCAGTCGTGACCGACTCTAGGGTTGCGGTGCTCATCTCATGTTATTGGCCGAGGGAGCCGGCGTACAGCTTCCAGGTCATGTGGCCAGCATGACAAAGCCGCTTCTGGCGAACCAGAGCAGCACACGGAAACACCGTTTACCTTCCCGCTGTAGCGGTACCTATTTATCTACTTGCACTTTGACGTGCTTTCGAACAGCTAGGTTGGCAGGAGCTGGGACCAAGCAACAGGAGCTCACCCCGTCACGGGGATTCAAACCGCCGACCATCTGATCAGCAAGCCCTAGGCTCAGTGGTTTAACCCACAGCTCCATCCGTCCCATATAACTTGGGTTCAGGATACCTGAAAGATCACCACACCCCTTATATTCCCAGTTGATCACTGTGTTCTGCATGTGAAGACCAGGAGGTCTATTGCACAGCCTAGGACCTGGGCCTTTGGTGCTGTGGCACCTACCATTTCCATTTTCCTCTGCTTGAATGTTAGACAGCTGCCAGCTCTGTTGCCTTTTAGATGCTTGCTGAAGACCTTCCATTTTCAAGAAGGCTGTTGAGTTGATAGCTTTCCCGGTTCGTTTCTGTTTTAGATCTGAAATTGTCTTTATGTATTTTTGTTTTTGGTGATATTTTCACTTCAGGATGTTCAAATCAAATCAAATAGAAAAGTAAATATAATGTATAGCCTACTCTTGTAAATACTTCTTGCCTGGGATGCCTAGTCTGGGGAAGAATTACCACCAAGTGACCAGGCAAAGGACTTAATGGTTAACACAGATATGTGAAATCAGGTGGACTACCAACAACGTTTTGTGGCCTGTTAGCTTTCGTGCACATTTTCAAGGCTGTAGATGCCTATCTGAGTTCTTTAAAACCCTAGCCTCTTGTCATTATAAAGATGGTTCTTGGTTTTCCCCGCCCCCTGCCCTACTTATAGAACCAGAGTGTCAGACACTATCTCAAAAGGTCAAATATATCCATGCATGTTAATATCCAGGTATATTAAGTTAGGATTAATAGAAGCAAATCCACACATTAAAATGTATTGAAACTGAATGAAAAGATAAGACTTCCATTGCAAAGAAAAGAGTAGCGTTCAAAAGATGTTCTGCAGAAACCGAAAATATCCCTATGACTTTCATCCCAAATTCACATGGTGAGTCCTTGCCATATGGTGACTAGCTCACTTCACATGTTATTCGTGGGTGTAGGGAAAGCAAGAAGTAGGGAAAGTGCAAGGCTATGCTTTTGACCCTGTGACCATAGCACGCTGCTCCCCCAGGCTTGCCCCCACTGTCCATGCATTAGTGTAACGGTCTGAGGCTGGAAAGCCATCCACACATTAATCTCTTTTCAGGGAGGCTTCTCTCAGTTCTGGAACTCTGTGAAATCAGAATCCTGATCTAACTAGTGAAATTTCTCCGAGATGTTCGGCACAGCATTAGATTGTCAGCGTATTTCATGTAAGGACAAATTTGAAGCAAATGTGTAGATTTATCCTCCAGCAAAACATCTGAGGAATTTTGGAGGAAGCCTAAAGAATGTCGATAAACATTTTTTTTCTCAGTAGATTTTGCTCACTCCTAAAGAAGATGATTTTGAAGAACAACGTTTTGGCGTAACTGGTGATACTGATGGAACTTGTTTGACTGTGACTTGTTACAAAAAAGTGAGCTTTAAATAAGTAAAATAAAAAATATAGTCCATGCTGATACTTTGCTGCTGGAATTCTGTTAAACGCTGTGTTATATTCTTGTCATTATGGCTTAGAGTTGTATTTTAATTTTTGTTGTTGTACGCCACCTGGAAGACTAACACATCCCATCAGTACAAGGATTTCCACTTGTGCAATTGGACTCCCCCCCTCCTGCATCCTCCCCAAATCTGCTCCTGAGAGTTGGGGGAACCCCTAGGACAATTTTAGGGAGTGCAGGGGGGATATATGGGGAATAATGTTCCTTTGCAGATAGAATGTTCACACAGTGCTGCATTGGATACAAGTGTGCGTTATCAGGTGACATAAATACTGTTAATAAGTAAATACCGTGTTTCTCATATTATAAGACCTGTCTTATATTTATTTTTTCCTCCAAAAAAAAAACACACACTATGGCTTATTTTCAAGGGATGTCTTATTTTTTTCCTCCTCCTCCTGTCGCAGCCGGCATTGCTGCTGCGCCTATCACTATGTCTTATTTTCGGGGTATGGCTTATATTCCTTGAATGCTTAAAAATCCTGCTATGGCTTATTTTATGGGTATGTCTTAAAATATGAGAAACAGGGTACATGTACTTTAAAAGAAAAGAAAAAGCAGGTCCCTGCCAGAAGGGTATTCAGATTTATTTACACATTGATTCTAGACCCCTTTATTGAGATTTTAGGACCCCAACCAGGGCACCTCCCCCCCATACTTTGAAATATTATAGCTATTCCAAAGATACAGATCACTATGTCGTATCCTTCTGAGCTAACATACTGAAGATTCAAATACAAACTAATGCAAGTACTAAATAAAAGTGATTTTTTCTCTCTCTAGAGTGCAGAATAAGGAACAGGTTATGCTTTCAAAAAAATCACAATGCGATGTTGCCAAACTATAATGAACACTGTATTTGAGTCTTCAGCATGATTCACAAATAAATGACTTTTATTTTATTTTCTTAGTTCCCTCTGACCTCAAATATTTGAAGCCCTGCCCAAGGTCAAAGAAAAAGATCATGGAATTTTTCTTTCTTTCTGAAATGCAATACATGTTGTGTGTAATGCATGCCACATAGTTCCTGTTGCATGCCACATAGTTCTCATATGGAGAAGTCATAAAATTGATTTGAAATTGATTGATTCAGCCATGTAACTTGCAAAAAACAAAAAAAGGATGCATGATATTCAATTAATCTCAGTGTATAGGTATAGGTACCCCTGACCGTTAGGTCCAGTCACAGACGACTCTGGGGTTGTGGCACTCATCTTGCTCTATAGGCTGAGGGAGCTGGCGTTTGTCTGCAGACAGCTTCCGGGTCATGTGACCAGCATGACTAAGCCGCTTCTGGTGAACTGGAACAGCGCACGGAAACACCACTGGAACAGTACCTATTTATCTACTTGCACTTTGACGTGCTTTCGAACTGCTAGGTGGGCAGGAGCTGGGACCAAACAATGGGAGCTCACCCCGTCGCGGGGATTCGAACCGCCGAGCTTCTGACAGGCAAGCCCTAGGTTCAGTGGTTTAGACCACAGCGCCACCCGCGTCCCCCAATCTCAGTGTAGATCTCTTCAAATCAGTGGACTTGTTACTGCAATACATTCATTTCAGTGGGTCTGCTCTGAGCAATGCTAACACTGGGTACCACCTTATTCTTTTGTGGGTTGGCAGGGAAAATGGATTAGATTATGTTGGTCCTGCTGTTTGGCTCATTTTTAATCTTGATTTTATTGTGCTGGTACAGAAATACTTGAAGGAAGTGGCACACCAGGAATGGCCCGTGTGGTAGGGTATAGTGCATAGCTATCCTCCCAGCTTTGGTGCGGCTGCTGCTTAGCAGGGCAATGTGGGGTCAGGGCAGGCAGCAGTGAGGTCTTGGCTGCATGGGTACACATGACCTCACCTTCACCCTGCCTGACCCCACACCAGTCAGGTCAGCAGCAGTGAGTGAAACTGCTATTAGGAGTGAAGCTTTGTTGCCAGCTCTTCCTGCAACATACATAAAAGGAACACCAATTTATTATAGCAGGGGTAGGAAACTTGTGCCCCCATCCCCAAATGTTGCAGGATTATGATTCCCATCCTTCTTGGCCATTGACCATGCTGTCTCAGCCTGATGGGAGTTGTCCTCAATTAACATTTGGAGGGGCAGAGGTTTCTTACCAGTGTTGGTAGCTGCTAGCATTTCAGAAGCGCTAGAATGATTAAACGCCAGCATGGTTAAGAGACTAAAACTGACAGCAATTCCTCATTTTAAATCTTACTTCCGGCTTAGGTAAGCTCCTTTCAGTCTCAGAGCCTCATCCATGTATAATAATACGGGCCAACTTTACAAGTTTGCTAAGATTATGAGAATGAGTAAGAGAGGTATTTTGAGTGCTATGTAAATGCTTGGTTTTCGTATTGCACAATTTCATGAATAGCAAATCACACACCTAAAATCTATGAGAGCTTCTTCTTCTTCTTTTTCTTCTTCTTCTTCTTCTTCTTCTTCTTCTTCTTCTTCTTCTTCTTCTTCTTCTTCTTCTTCTTCTTCTTCTTCTTCTTCTTCCAGTTAAAATCAAAAGAACTTGCAAGTTTGACAGTTTTATAAGTAAACATCACAGTTCATTAAGGCCACACATTTAATTTTATTTGCAGATTTCCTCCAAGATATGATTAAAGGAATTCCAGCATGAATACTGAAACGTCTCATTTTGCATTAGAATGTAAAATGGCAAATCAAATTGAGAGCAGCACTTCCGCTTAGATAGTTGTTACATGAAATCCTACAATACATGCATTCACTCAGGGTTGTCTTTCTGTTGGCAAGATCGAGGCACAATGGAGGCTAGTGTCTTTAAGAAATGTTGTTGTTGTTTAGTCGTTTAGTTGTGTCCGACTCTTCGTGACCCCATGGACCATAGCACGCCAGGCACTCCTGTCTTCCACTGCCTCCCGCAGTTTGGTCAAACTCATGTTCGTAGCTTCGAGAACACTGTCCAACCATCTCGTCCTCTGTCGTCCCCTTCTCCTAGTGCCCTCCATCTTTCCCAACATCAAGGTCTTTTCCAAGGATTCTTCTCTTCTCATGAGGTGGCCAAAGTATTGGAGCCTCAGCTTCATGATCTGTCCTTCCAGTGAGCACTCAGGGCTGATTTCCTTCAGAATGGATAGGTTTGATCTTCTTGCAGTCCATGGGACTCTCAAGAGTCTCCACCAGCACCATAATTCAAAAGCATCAATTCTTCGGCGATCAGCCTTCTTTATGGTCCAGCTCTCACTTCCATACATCACTACTGGGAAAACCATAGCTTTAACTATACGGACCTTTGTAGGCAAGGTGATGTCTCTGCTTTTTAAGATGCTGTCTAGGTTTGTCATTGCTTTTCTCCCAAGAAGCAGGCGTCTTTTAATTTCGTGACTGCTGTCACCATCTGCAGTGATCAAGGAGCCCAAGAAAGTAAAATCTCTCACTGCCTCCATTTCTTCCCCCTTAATATGTATTAAGAAATATGGTTTCTTAATACATATTATACTTGGAATTTTGCAGTGGAAGAGGTGCAGAACATTATAACCCAGATTGTCTCTCATTGCCTTTCTTAGAATGTCAACAAGCTAGGGTTCAAAGCAGCAGTCACTCATGGCTCCCTGTCTCTTAGCGCAGCCTCCTCCAGCCAGCAGCCAAGATGGGTCTGATCTCCAAGCAATGCATGGAGTTCTGGCCTGCCTAGCAGCTCCCAGAGGACTCCCTTTATTCTCCTTCTTCCCAACACACCTCTCCCCCTAACCCTGTAAAAGGACACTTTCCCCTGTCACCTCACACCCCTCACCTTGGCCACCCCTATTTTGCTTCTCCTTCCTGTCCTACATGTCATTCCCTGACAATCCCAGATTGCTCTGGACAACTCTGATTCTGTTCAGGCTTTAGCCAAATCTGTTGCACAGCCCTGGTGTGAACCAGGCAGCACTAGAAAATATCCATGTGCTTTATGTGGAACAACTGGTAATCACAGGAGTCACCATGACTATTTCTGTGTACTATATGGGAAGTTTTTAAAGAAGGTTGGGTGGCCATCTGTCCAAGATTCTTTAGCTGGGATTCCAGCATTGCAGGGGACCATAGATGGCCACAGTATTCCTTCCAATTCTACTATTCTATGATTCTGCGTTACTGCTTTTTCACATAGCTGTGTACTGGCCTTCTGGATTTGCCCCAAATTTTCTCTTACAGCATTTTTTAAAATGGCATTCCTGGCAAGCTGAAACACCTGAGGAATTTTTAAGCGAAGTCACGTTTTCAAGAGACCCTCCAATAAGACTAGCAAAATTTCACCAACTGGATTTGGTGCATTTCCACTGCTAGTTTGTCACCAGATTGAATCAAATATTCAAGTTTCTTTCTAGATGGAATGTCTCAGGGGGTTTCCTGCCAATTCATGGCATTTCTGTGAGATTAGCAAAAATTTATCAAGATCAGGCTACGAAGAGAATTTTTATTTTAAACTTCCCATAGTGTGAATGTTTCTGAATTATCAAGGAATGTGGATTAGGTTTGTAATGGACAGTTCAAGTGAAAAGAATTCACCTTCAGGGAAAGAGAATTGCTCAGTGATGTCATTCCATCATGGACTGACATGCACACTTACTCAACACCTGTGAAGCAAGAAGAGTTGCCCATTCCATCTTATGAGAAAGAAATTAAACCATCCATTATTTCAGCTGACCAATATTTTAGGGGAAAGCATTTCAGAATGGGGAACTAAACACTACTGTATACCCCCAAAGAGCCTTTAAATCAAAAAAGGGACTTGAATCAAAGCAGAATGGCATAATCTTTAAAGACCTGCAGCACCCTATCAACCCTACATGTGAATTATTACACGCATTACAGACACATGAGAAAACAAGGTGAAAACAGAGGATAGAAGATCTGTCAGCAACAAAATTTTGTCCAATGACAAAATGCTCCAGCTCTGCTAAACCAAAACTTCAACCTTTTGTATTCTGCTATCAGACAATTCATGTTTGCAATTTCATGTCCGGTATGGATGAATGCTCTTTTGATTGTGGGGTTTGGTAATCATTCGAATTCACCAGTTCACTTTTTCAATCATCCAGTTACTATTTAAGACACTTATTTGTTTTGCTAGGCCCTGGAGTATGCTGATGATGTCATCAGTGTGCACCAAGCATAACAACCCATTAAAAAGGCATATTGCAGCCTGGCTTGATAATGCACCAGAATTAGATCAAAATGAAATCACAAACTGTACAGCAGGTTTCACAGGACCACTTCCTGAAAGCAACTTTTGTATGTTTCGGAACTTAGTTTAATAGAATGTAGTCTAATAGCAATAGCTATTTTGGGGGAAATCCAGATATTTGCTCTGATTTGAAATGGAGTCAAATTCCTTCCCATATTTTCCTTGTACATTGCAGAATATTCCCATGTGAAATTATTAACCGGGCATTTTTTAATTTTTCTTTTTAGAACAGCACAGTCTAAGGGCTAAGCCAATTCCTTCTCCAACAATTAATACACACTTACAATACTGATTACAAAATGTGCCACTTCCAATTATGCCACTGATGTTACACTTGGTAAAGTCGCATATTAGTGCAGGTGAACTGGGACGATGACTAATTAGTTCATGTCAACAAGATGCCGATTCAAAACGACATGCATGAAAGCATCACTCTATTAGCCTCTGATTAATGTAATGTCTTTTCTAGTGTAATAATTGGAATATGGATTTGATTATTATTACGTTTGTTGGCCCACATGTCAATAGGCTGCAACACTTTAAAAGTGTGTGGCATAATCAGCTCCTATGCATGATAGATTTAAGGTGGTAATGTGCTTCTTCTGAGCTCTTGGATGTTAAAAATATCAAAGAGAATATTTGCATTTGTGTTGTGCGGGGATGAACTTAGACAGTTTATTTCATAGCTCACCTGAAGGCTTTTGCCTGTCAAAGGCTAAACTTTGAATATTATTTTTCTGTGAATCCAAATGGAAGTTTGTAACAGGTTGAAGGTAGGATTATTCTAATTAAATTAATCTCTTTTCACCTTTTAATACCCCCCTTTCACCTTTTTAAACTCTCAAAGAAGGGGCGTAGCTGAAAGCAGGGCCCTTGATCTCATGGAAAGTTCTACACACCTTCAAGCAAATGTGTGTAAAAGCCCTCTGCAGACCTCCTCCACTCAACATATGAGAGATAAGTGGGATGACACACATGGAGACATTGAGGGCAGGGCTTGCAAGTCCAACCCTGCCTCCATCCACAGATACATGTCCATGCAAATGCTACCTTAGGTTTCTATTTTAGGAGATTATTTTTTCTATTAAGGGAAATAAAGCTATGTATGCCTAATCCACCACCACCTCAATAATGCAGCCCAGGGGCAGGTTAATGAGAACTAGACCAAAGCTGGGCGAGTTTTAAGGTTGAATTCCTTTTCTACAAGACCATTCTGGTAGAGGAAAAATTAAGATGACAAATCGGGTTCTCTATTCGTTGAGAGCATGCGTTGCGGTAGGGGTTAACAGAACACCCCCTGGGGTTGCTGGGCAGATTAGTCTAATGCCCACAGGGGGATTGGACAGTTTGTTGGGGGGGGGGGAGGTCATGGTGCAAGTTAATGATTGATAGTGATAGCGAGTATAAATTCTTTGTGGGCAGCTTTTGGTTTCACTTTTGCCAGTGCAACGGATCTCCTACCTGCCCATCCTCTTTAAGGGCCTTTTGCTTTGACATTGCTATGCCTGTCATGGGGTCGCCTGCTTTGGGGCAGGGGCCTGGTAGGAATTTTGTCCATTTGCCTGATTGGTTGTTGCCATTTGGTTTTTGCCTACCGCGTAGCAAATCGTCACAACTTGTAAGGTTGGCCGTTAGGCATTGGTTAAAAAATTGGTTGGTGGAGGGGTATGGAAAGGCTGGGCCTACCCCTCAAAATTGCTGCTGCTTATAGTGGTATTCCGTTAAAGGAATCCTGAGGCTCGACGGGCTCTCGTTTGTACCCCCCACAAGGGGCTAGGGCCATGCAAGAGCCTTAGGGAACATTCGGGGAGAGGTGAAGGGCCTGACACACGGCTCCATCCTCTCTCAGGGGGTGTTTACCTACCAACTTCCCTAGACGGCTAGGGATGTCTGATCTGTCCCAGAGCAGGGGACAGATGGATGAACCAATGCCTAAGCAACCACTCACATTTGGTTGTATTTTAAATAAAGTTGTGGCCGAAATATTGCCAAAACCCTTAAACTTAAATTGCTGTGTGATGTGTGATTTATTGGGGGGATGTCCTGTGACCCTGACACGCAAAGAAGGTCACATAGTTAAACTGCAGAAACTGGAACAAATTATCCCAAAGATGTTGTGAGAAAGTATTTAATAGCAATCAGCCAATAAGAAGCATCTGATGTATTTGAAGCTACCAAGCCTTTTCACTGGGGAATTCTAAATGTCTCTGTGAGAAGATATGCTTTCCTTCACTTAACTTACTGATGAGGACTGCCACGTTGCCAGTTTAAAACATGCTGGATGAAACCTCTGGATTCTTATTTGATTCTTATTAAATTAAAGACTTATAGTACCTCAGCGAGCTAAAAAAACCCTCAATCCTAGCAAAGCTGCTGGCCCAGATGGTTAAACCATAATGGGTTTAATTTCAGGAGGAGATGAATCTGCAAACGGGGAGAGGTTCAAAAGGTATCCACAATGTGCTCAGAGAACAATCTGCACCTAAACATTGGCAAGACAAAGGAGATGGTGTTGGTCTTTCGGAGGAAGAGAGGGGAGCTAGCCCTATTGTATATCGGGGTGGTGTGTGGAGAGAGTATCTTTCTTTAAATACCTGGGAGTCCATCTTAGTGAAGACCTAACTTGGAAGGTCAGTACAGCCCAGGTGGTTAGGAAGGCCCAACAGAGACTTCATTTCCTTAGGGTCTTGTGAAAGAACAAGGTTGGACAGCAACTGATGATTGTCGTGAATTCCTTCACAGCGCTTTAGCAGAAATGCTCAGAGTTCCAGGTTCTTCAGTGCAGTATATTTATTGTGAGCTATATACAAATATCTACAGGCTATGATACACAAGCAGTTCATACAATTAAGCAGAGTACCTGGCTGCACCTTAAGGCATGTAGGAAAACTCCTCTAAACATCTCACTGACCACACCCTTCTACACCACACTCACTGTTGGAAAGGTTTCCCTTTTAAACCGATGACAGCCAATCAAGTGACAGCACATTACTGCTGACCCAGCTCTCCTATAGAAAGTATTGCATCAGCCGGTTGCATCAACTAGTTTCACTTTACTAGTACACTCAGGCCTGCAGACTTACTATCTCATACAGCATTCTGTGGATCCCGACAATTATTTCTTTCTATTGGTCCACGATAGAAAGTGTTCTCTCATACTGCATTATGGCGTGGTATGCTGGTTTGACAGCCATGGACAGAGAGTCCCTATGGAGAGGGTGGTGAAGACAGCACACGATATCTTGGTCTGCCCCGAGTCCGCTAGATGTTAATCATGGGAGACCGTTGCCTCAAAAGAGTGATGAACATTCTCAGGGATGACTCACACCCTGGCTAACACCTTTTTAATCTCCTGCCCTCCGGTTAAAGAACAGTTTCTACCCAAGGGCCGTGAGGCTGCTGAATGGAAGAAAGCAACACTGCAGCTGATGTTCAGGGTTGGTGGTTGTACGACAGCACACAGAGTGTAACAAGGACTGAGAGATTGGGGGGGGCGGCCTTGTTTAATCTCACTGTAAGCAAGTGGTACAGTGACAATAAAGTATTTCTATTTTTGTGTTCTTCAACAATATTTTGCAACTGAATAATATGGCAACATGTGATAATGATTATAAGGGCAAATCATGTATTTGAGCAATAGTGTAACTAGTGTCACAAACTAATTGCACAAGTGTAGAAATGATTTTATTGCTTTTTATTTATGGAGGGCCCTCCAAACTAGTGTTTTGTTGTGGGTGTGTTCTGGACATGTTCCTGGCACAATAATAGTGTGTTAGTGTGGTGAATTTTGTTAGCTATTTTGATAAATATCTCTCTCTCTCTCTCTCTGCCTTACACAAATAGCTGAAGAGAAATCTTTTTACTTGTCAGGTTCAACAACAAGTATTATTTACAAGTATTATTTACCAAACTCCTCCAGACAGTGTCTGCATGAAGTCCTCATACTTCTAACCTTCACAGTCAAGACTGAACTAATAAAAATAACTTGCCAACAGCCAATTGCAAACTGCCAATTGCCACCTCCTTTCCCCAATACCATTCATTATTCGTGAAATACATTCCCAATGAAATTATATTACAATTACGAACAGATTTATTCTGCTGTATGCTGTTCTGTAATGTTTTCCCCCATGCTATCAGACTATTACTGCCCAGAGTGGATATCCACACTTAACTTCAGCCTGCTTTTTTCAGGCACGGGTCAGCACTTTAAAGCTCCATTTTTATTTTGTTTTGTGTTTTTGCTCCAGAGCTTTCCCTGCAAAAACCTGCTGTTTAGCTCTCAATCAGAGCAAACATCAATTCGGGTTTTATATGAATTGCTGTTTGCTCTGACTGAGCTTTAAAGAGTGGGTTTTTGTGGGGAAAGCTCCTGAGCAAAAAAAGAGAGAGGGGGGCGGGAGGTAAGGGTGGATATGCCCATAGTACAACAGGAGTGGGACAAAAGTAAACCAGAATATTTGTGGCATAAAAAGTTATGGGATTCCAGCAGGAAATTAAAGGATATACACTGATTGGAAATGAAGCAGTGTGATTGCCCCCGAAATTTGGCAGGTGCAAATAGTATTGGAAATGGGATCATGTATGACCACTCCAACAGCAACAGGATTCCAAATCATCATGAAAGTGCAATAAAAAGTATGCTGGATATGCTAATACTGAAAAGTGACTGTCCACATCAGGCTATGCAGACCAACCCTTTGCATGTTTACTTGACACTAGTAAACCACACTGAATTCAGTGGGTCTAACGCCATAGTAAGTCTGTGTAGGATTTTAGCCAAAGTACTTTTCGAACTGCTGGCCTTCAAAATGCTGGGGGAAAGGCTCCATAAGAATTGTGTTGCTGTTAATAAAGTTATGGCACTGGGGAGTTGGGGTGTGGTGGGGAGAGAACCCACATCTGAGCATGCTCTGTAAGCGCTTGCCCAAGTAAACATTTCTGAAAGACCTCAGTGTGCACAGAATGAACCACTGTCCTCTCTAGAAGCAGTCCTACTCCTGTTGACAAGACACAAGGCCACATTTTCAAAAGAACCAACCAATTTGGACGAGAGTTCTGAGAAGGTAGCTTGAAATCATCTCAGAGTTCACCATGAAAAAGCAGCTAGGGCAATAAAAAGGACAAAAATAGTACAGATGATTCCTCTAGGTGTAGCTCAGCCATACACTGTAAACAGAACTGGGTGGTGTGCGGGTGTTTTGTTTTTTTTTGTTTTTTTTTAAAAAAAACCCTATCTGCTGCGCATTAAACTATGGGACGAAGAAGCCTGAAAGTTATATTTAGAGTTCTCCTGAAGCAAGTCATGGAAAGGGGAACCAGACAGAGCTAATGGTTTCCTAAAGCAATCTGTAAATACAACATTGGTCATCTCTTTTCTAGGCAGACTTAATTCATCTCCTTTAGTGAACTGAAAAATTAGGCTTGTCAGTCCTGCTTCTTTCAGATGATAGACAATTATTTAAGGACCAATGTCCTTCCCTTCTACAGAGTGGTATCTTGGATTTTACCCATGCTTTGTAACATGCTATTACTTCACTTAGCTTAATTTTGTATTTTTCCAATCTTTTGTCATCTAGGATGCTCCTTCAGTCTCAAACCTATGACATGCAAGAGACCAAATTTAAATTTTTGACCAGATATCTCCATCTTCTTCTCTGATTGTCTTTGTTTTCTCTGAATATTTTATTCTGAGTTCAGAATTTGAAATACTTTCCTCTTCGTTTAAAAGTACACTGAGTTGGTGTTTTCTTCCATGGAAATTTGAGCCTACAAATAGCAATCCTGTATTTCCCCTTGTGGAGTATTGAAGCTCTGTACAATTCTCTGTAGAAACAATAGAAAAGTAGAGGTCCAAAATACAGATGTGATCACAAGAAAATCCTGAAAGTAGGATTAGAATCTAGAATTCTCAGGGAAATCACTAGATATGAGAGAGTTTATGTTCAGGAATTTCATAAACCTATATTCTGAACTATGATGCATATTCTAAAACGGTTTCCTGTTTCCTGGTTTATTTGTTGTTGTTTCTTTTGTTATCTAGTTTAGTATTACCCACCAGCACACCAGCAAAACCAAAGGTCATTTCTCAGATTACGTTTTCTCCAAGACACACACACATTTATACGGGTAGGAATAACAACAACAAGAATAATAATATTAGCACAGGTATAGGTTGGGGTTGGTATACCTAACTTGGCAGTAGAAGAAAAAGATCTTAAGGATGATGTGTGATGCAGCTGCAAAAAAAGCCTGATGTATTGTTAGAACCATAGCTTCCAAATAATGAAAAACTGTTAAATTTAGGTTAACAGCTTTATTTGCCTTGTTTCATACAAAATCTCAAAAATGACGTTTTTGAGCTCTTTTTAAGGAAATTCAACGAAATCTGGACTTCCGACATGGGTTGCCATACGTCCGGATTTCCAAGGACATTTTTAGCTATTTCCGCCTGGACACTGCTTCCGGCTGCAGAATTTTTGACTGGGAAACTCCAGGCATATGGCAGCTCTAACTAACAGCAGCAGCAGCAGCAGCAGCAGCAGCAGCAGCAGCGAGGTCTCTCCTGCTGAAAAAGATGCATCTTAAATAGTCGCTTAAAACTATAAGGAGATGGGGGCAGATACCACAGTAGGGAGGGAGTACCACCTATGAAGAGCTCACCATGGGAAAGGCTGTTTCTTGGGGCACACACCACACACCTCATACTGAGGCAGGACCACCAGGAGGGTGTCATTTGCTGATCCTCACAGGCAGGTGCAAATGGAAAATAAAAAAAGAGCATGGCATGACATCACTTTTGCACATTTCCTCACCCTCACAAGTAGCAGCCGATGAAGTTTAATAGGGAAAACCTCACTATGCTATGGGAGCTGCAAGAAGAGAAGGCGCAGGATACAGCTCCACAGTTCAAAGGTCTTCCCCACCCACAAGGAAGCCACATGTGTTGTCATTTCCACATTGTACTTTCCCATCTGTTCATTTCAAAGCGTAGCAGAAGAAAGCACCCTAAGGCTAAATCACTGAACATTGCTTCACACGTTGCAACTTCTCCCCACGGAATAAAAAGCTCCAGATAGGAAAATATGAATAAAATAGGGAAATGCAGAATTACAGTCTTTCATGCTGTTGGCAAATGGCTTGGGCCATCTCTCTGAACACAGCAGCGGCCCAGTCAAGTATGTTTACAAAACAGCACTTTAGCCACAGTACACATTCTGTGAGTAGAATATTATTCCAAAGAAGGAAAGCTGGACTATGTGAAGCCAATCTGAAATACTAATGGTGCTTTCTGCCATGTATGCTTACCCTCTTCCTCTCCATATCTGGTCTTTCCTCCACCCTATTATTATTATTATTATTATTATTATTATTATTATTCCCGAAGGTCTCAGGGTTCACAACAAGACCACAACATATAAAATCAAACCAAAAGCAATAACCCCCCCCCCCAAAAGCCACATTCTAGAAGAGTGTTGGATGTCAGCAAGATCAACCAAAGGCCTGGATAAAAAAGAACATTTTTGCCTGGCGCCTAAAGGTGTATAATGAAGGCACCAGGAGAACGTCCCTGGGGAGAGCATTCCACAGATGGGGAGCCACTGCAGAGAAGGCCCATTCTCATGTTGCCACCCTCCGGACCTCTTGAGGAGGAGGCACACAAAGAAGGGCCTCAGAAGGTGATTTCAGGGACTGGGTAGGTTCATATGGGAAGAGGCGGTCCTTGAGATCTTGCGGTTCTGAGCCTTTTAAGGATTTATAGGTCAAGCAGCCCTTTGAATTAGGCCCAGAAACTAATTAGTAGCCAGTGCAGTCGGACCAGGATCAGTGTAATATGCTCAAACCGTCTTGCTCCGGTGAGCAACCTGGCTGCTGAATTCTGCACTAGCTGAAGTTTCCGAACTGTCTTCAGAGGCAGCCCTACATATAACGTATTGCAGTAATTTACACAAAGCACTAAGCCAAACCGTGTCTTGGTGCGAACAAGCAGACATGGGGACCCAGTCTGCTGGCACCCTGCTATCTACAGCTAAGCCATGGTTTGGCTTAGTAGTATGACCAAACCTGGGCATATAAACAGGCACAGCACTGGGCAAACCTTGTTTACACCTCATGGTTCATCTGGAGCGAGACAAATCACACGCCCGGACATGGACGTCATGCCAAGCCAGATTGTAGCTTACCCCTGGACAGGCTGGCAGCAGCAACACTAGGGGAGGAATGTGTAGCCATAATTCACTCCAAGAACCCACATGTTTGCTTGCTCATGCAAAGTCATGGTTTGGCTTTGTGCTGCATGAAAAGTGGGACACATCCACAAGCACAGTTTCACTTTTCCTGCTAGCCTCTGGTTTCTCTCTTAAACGAGCCTGCCCATTCTTCCTCCGCGCCCCTTGTGCCTGGAACACTGTCCCAGACCACTCATATAGAGCCATCCTTCTCCCTTCCCCTTTTAAATCCCTTCTCAAAACTAACTTCTTCCCTAAAACCTTGTTTCAACCCCTTTCCCCTAAATCATGAGCTCTAAAATGAATAAATGTAAGAACCTTTGCTCACATTTCCCTTGCTTCTTCCAGTGCATGAACTGGGATCCTCATCGTGTGAGGCTAATGAGCTAACATGCACAGTGTAATGTTGCTGTTCAAACTATAGGCGGCGCTGTGTTCGAACGGAGGCAATTGACCATGCTAGAGGTTTTCAACCTTTTTGAGTCCACGGCTCTCTTGGCCAACTACGTTCTTTCTGCAGCACGCCGTGGGGCTCAGGAGCTTAGTTATGTCACCCCTTACCTGCAGAGCTGGCAGCCCCTCATCCCTTTTCAAACGCCCTCCCTTGTGAAGTGTGTTCAGTGTTCTCTCCCCTCTCCTTGGGAGTCCTCTGGGCAGCCACTCCTGATCTCTGAGCCACCCCACGCCATATGCCACCTTATGTACTCCTTATGCCGTCCCAAAGGGGCCTGGAAGGAGGATGCCTAACGGAGACTGGCCGAAGGTGAACATGAGGCCACCATCTTACCCACCTTGGAAGGCAGCAGCGGTCACCGCTGGGCCTGCATGGCAGAAAGGTTCTCCTTTAGTGCCAGGCACTCAGGCATTGCACACAGCAAGCACAAGACAGGCCAGCGCAGCACCTGCTTGCCTGCCCGGCCTCCCACTTGCCCATCCATTCCCAACAGCAAGGGCTGGTGGACTGGCTGACTGGGCTCCATCACCCACTTGCTTACTTACTCTGAGGCCACCTTTCCTGGCAACAAGCACCCCAAGGCCAGCCCCAGAGGCACCATTCATCTGGGAAGCTTGTAGCCAGGAATGCTGCAACAACAGCCACACAAGCCTTTGGGAGGCAGAGACACAGGAGGGCATCAGAGGAGGGAGGGAAGGAAAAAGGGACAGAGGTCAGTGTTGCTCTGCAGCACCCCTGACCATCATTTAAGACACCCCAGGGTGCCATGGCACACTGGTTGAAAACCACTGGACTATGCTGCTGTTCTATATTGTTCTAAGTACATAGTGCTGTGCTGAAACGTGTGCCCTGATTTCTCAAAAGATTTCTTCCCCTGCAAAAGAGGCTTCTGTTTTTCTGCCTCTACTTATTTGACAGATATTAGTCACAATCTTGATGGGTGTGGGATTGAGGTTTCTTTGTCATTGAAAAGTATCCATGGACAGTGCAGGTTCCTCCAGGTCTTCAGCTGAAGCAGAGTACTCTGTGGAACCCCAAGTCTCTTCCCTCTGAAGAGGGCTGGGTCAGATGGGATCCTGACAACTGGCCAGGACTTCTATAAATCCTGGAAGCATGACCTTTCCTGCCTTTGCCTGCTCTACTTTAGGCTACAGTCAGCTCTACCAATTGCCTTTGTGGGGGCTTTGGGAAACAGACCCTCCAGGGTCAAAATTGGGTAACGTGCCAATAAATTTTTGCTATTTCTCCTCTCCTCCCCTCTGCTCCCTCTCCCTTGTAGTGCTATTCTTCTCGGACTTTCCCCTTACCTCACTGTTTTCTTTCCACATTGTTAAAATTTAGATTGTGATCTCCTTGAGGTAGGGACTGTTTTGGGAGGTTGCTTATGTTACTCTAGGATGCACTATATAAATGTATAAAGGGTAAAGGGACCCCTGACCATTAGGTCCAGTCACGGACGACTCTGGGGTTGCAGCGCTCATCTCGCTTTATTTGCCGAGGGAGCCGGCGTACAGCTTCTGGGTCATGTGGCCAGCATGACTAAGCCGCTTCTGGCAAACCAGAGCAGCGCACAGAAAGGCCGTTTACCTTCCCGCCGGAGCGGTACCTATTTATCTACTTGCACTTTGCTGTGCTTTTGAACTGCTAGGTTGGCAGGAGCAGGGACCAAGCAACGGGAGCTCACCCCGTCACAGGGATTTGAACCGCCGACCTTCTGATTGGCAAGCCCTAGGCTCTGTGGTTTAACCCACAGCACCACCCGCGTCCCATGTAAATGTATAGTTGCACTTAAATCATAATTGTAACCATCATAATCTCTTCCATTGTGTCTTGTTGAAAACCTTGATATGTTCTCTAAGGAAATATATTACATTTAAAAACAATGACTAAATATGTGCTTTTCTGTTCAACTCCAGCAGCTAAATATTGTTTTGATACACTGCAGATTTTTTTTTTTAACTGTTAACGGGTTATTTTAACTTACACGGGGCCATGCTTTAGCTTATTTGCTTTCTTTCTCCCCACACCCGCCCTTAAAGCAGAGAAGACTATATTGTGTAGCAGGCTCACTGCCTGCTCAAATAATATTCAGTAACCACTAAGGAGCAGGGCTACAAAATGAATCAAGCCATGGAGAAGAGCGCCGAAATAGCGAAGCATCATGAAATGTGATTAATAACACCGAGGGAAATATAAAATAACACGTTTCCAAGGAAATGAGCTGTAAGTGCACAATGTCGGAACAATATTGTACATCTTCAGTTCTTGCCCAGCCATCTAATAGCCAAATTGTGTGCTAGTGTAAACACAGCTGCTAAATGTCTTTTACAACTGCAGAAAACACCCTCCAAAACAAAACACAAAAAACCAAATCTTCACTCCCCCACTACAAGAGCAACTGATTTTTTCCCCGCAAAGGCAAATTCCATGTTTACTCCTGTTCGACAAAGGAAGGGGGAAATTAAAAAATGACTCCCCAATGTTCAGCATGTTTGACTCCTCAACCCATGTTCAGGTTCAAATACCACAGATCAAAGCAAATCTATTTGACAGCATCAAAGGACAATTTGGGGACCACTGTGACTTGGGAGGTTTCTCTTTAATCAGCACTGCAAGGTGGCTGTGTAGCATGTGCTGTGATGTGCCAAGGGGTAGACCAACTTGGGTGTCTGCCCCCAGGTGTGAACTGGCCATGAATGAAAAATGGGCCTCCAAGTCCACATTGAACAAACAAGGTTGCCGAAATTAACCTCAAACAATTACAACACAATCCTAGCTGTTTTTATTCAAAAGTAAATCCCACTCTATTCATTACAGGCATTACAAGCAAGAAGTGAGGGGATTCCTTATTGCAAAGTATAAGGGGAAGGGCTTATAGAGAACAGCCCCCCTCATCAGAAGCAGCCCATCTCCGAGCAGTCATGAAAGTGAAGGGGAGGATGAGGAAAGTCAGGAGACGGGAAAGGGAGTGCCAGACCTCTGGCAACATCCAAGAGCCCCTGCTCCACAGGCAGGAAGAGAGGGAGAGGGAAAGAGAGGAGAGGAATCAGGCAGACCGCAGACCCTTCCCCCGACACCGGAATTGAGGAAGAGGAGAAAAGGGAGGAGATTCACTGTCCCGAGGCTTTTATGTTGGTCCAAATCGCGGAAGGGGGCAGTGCCGGATTCTGATTCGGAATGGGGAGACATGAAACCAGTAGCTCACTACACTGTAAATAATGAAAGACAAGCATGTGGAAGGTCGTTACTCAGGAGTAGTCACAACAACCTTGACACATAGCATTTTGGATTATAGATGCATTTTATTCTGCTTTTACCTTCTTAAAAAAGTCTCCTTGTATTTTGCCATTCCTATTTCTTGTTTTTAAATTTCATTCGTATGTTGTAGGAATGAATTAATTTAGACTTGTGACCACCACCCTGTGACAAACAGCAGGTAAGAATATTTTAAATGAATGACTGTATTAAATGGGGATTATTCCCAAGTAGGGACATGGGTGGGGCTGTGGTCTAAACCACTGAGCCTCTTGGGCTTGCCGAATCCCCGCGATGGGGTGAGCTCCCGTTGTTTGGTCCCAGCTCCTGTCCACCTAGCAGTTCGAAAGCACGTCAAAGTACAAGTAGATAGATAGGTACCGCTCTGGTGGGAAGGTAAACGGTGTTTCCGTGTGCTGCTCTGGTTCGCCAGAAGCAGCTTTGTCATGTTGGCCACATGACCTGGAAGCTGTCTGCCGACAAACGCCGGCTCCTTCGGCCTATAGAGCGAGATGAGCGTGCAACCCCAGAGTCGTCCACGACTGGACCTAACAGTCAGGGGTACCTTTACCTTTACTCCCAAGTATAGGAGGGTGCCAGTGGAGGGTGGTACATTAGGGCAAATGAGTCACTCTGCCACAAAACTCTCACCTGCCTTCCTTCTAGGAGGTGACCCTGGATATTAACTTCCCCACCTTGTAGTCTCAATTTTGCTCCTGTACATTCAGCAGGGAGGAGGATAGGGGCAACACTAGAATGAGTCATCTGTGCTTGTCATCATCTCTGGCTGCACCTACTGTTGGGCTCCATGCCTTTCACCCTACCAATCCTGATGAGCACCAGCCACCACTGGAAAGCACTATAAAGTGGAATAAATAAGCACATTTTTAAGATGCTAGATGAAAAGAGCTATGCATGTTTGCTCAGAGGCTTAGTAAGGGCAGCAGGCCTGGCAGAGTGGTTCTGAGCCTGCAATCTTAACACATTCAGATTACATTCTGCCACTGAATGTTGCCTGTGGGGCAGGAAAAAACTGGGGCTTGTCAGTCTCATGATAGGTGCTGGTGAATTAGACAGCAGCAGTCAGCACAGATGTATCCCCCCCCGTAAAGCAGCATGTGGGCAGAAGCAGTCATCTTAGCAGCAAGAACTTGGCTCCGCACCCTTAAACGCCTACCGCCAATCTTAACTTAGCTTGGACGTTACCAAGCATTCACCATCTGGGTCGGTCCAGAGGTAAATCCTTGTTGTATATTTCAGCTTGGTGTTGGGTCATCGTCAGGGATTCCTGATCACCTCCTTTCACCACTGGATTAAGGAACAAGATGATTAGACCTTTCAGACCTAAGCGGCACTCTCCCTGTTTTGGACTGGCCTGCAATATTGCTGCCGCAGTGTAAGCACTGCAATCTATCCCCACCCAGGCTGCAGACAAAGATCTTCCCCAGCCTGGGGTGTGGGTGTCTCTCAGCAACAATTTTTATGTTAGGCTAACTACTAGCCAGTGCTTCAAGAAGCAGCAATTTAATGTAATTTACCACGTTACATTTATTGTCATAATTATTTCCAAGAGAAAGTCAAAGAAAAACCCCAGATTAAATAGAAAATGATAGAACTTTCAGTTATTCTTCTTGGGAGAGGTGGGGGGCAGGCACGGGGGAAGAGCGACACAACATTTTGCAAGGATATAACGTCTATTTATACACTTCCTGAAATCCTCTGGATATTTCTTGTGCTGAAGCCATAAGAAAACCACTTTTGCTATGCAAAAGGTTTCACATGTGAGCTAAAGTCAACTTCTTTTAATGGCTCGGGTGGAAAAAGAAACAAATTATGGTGCCATTGAGCGAGCTGTGGCATACAAATCTATTATTTTTGTCAGCTTCTCTCTCACTGTGCTATATATAAAGGGCTACTCATTTTATATAGGCACATCTGTAATATACTTCCTAAAAACTAGACTAGAATAGTTTTCCTGTCAACTCCAGCTTTCCATTTTAGGCAGTGACATTCTAGTCTCTCCCACTTAAGTCTCTTGCCCTCCTTGCTGCAATCCTATACCACATGGGTAAGCATGCAAAGGCCCGGGAGCCGGAGCTGGCCCAATCGCCTTCTAAATCCAGCCTGTGGACGGTCCGGGAATCTGCGTGTTTTTACATGAGTAGAATGTGTGCTTTAATTTAAAATGTATCTCTGGGGTTTTTGTGGGGCATAGGAATTCGTTCATTTTTCTTCTTCAAAAGATAGTCTGCCCCCCCCCCAAGGTCTGAGGAACAGTGGACCAGCCCCCTGCTGAAAAAGTTTGCTGACGCCTGCTATACCGAGTAGTATAAACACCGGCAACTGGGAAACACTGGCCTGCAAGCATGCCAGTTGGAGAACAGCCTGCCCAGAAACCGGTGTCCCCACTGTAGAAGGATGTGTGGATCCAGAATTGGCCTCCACAGTCACTGACAGACTTACTTTTGAAAACCATGTTTATGGAAGACAATCTTACTCGGCTACAAGTGATCGAAGAAGAAGAAGAAGAAGAAGAAGAAGAAGAAGAAGAAGAAGAAGAAGAAGAAGAAGAAGAAGAAGAAGAAGAAGAAGAAGAAGAAGTGTCATGAAACTCAATGGGGCTTACATCCAAGCAGACAAGTATAGAATTGACTTCTCCCCCCTTTTCTCTTAAGAGCCCCCAAACCTTCAGCTTTTATTTTAGGAAACATGGGCGTACCCAGGATCAAAACTAGGGGGGGGGCAAGGGGAGGGGCCAAGGCACGGAAGGGGAGGGGCCACAAAGTGGGCGGGAACGGCGAACTCGCGCTCCGCCGGGCTGTGCCCCTCCCTAGAAGCAGGGCTGGTGGGCGGAGGCGGAGCCCAGCCCAGCGGAGCGTGAGTTCGGCGTTCCCGCCCACCGCGCCGCGCTCCCTGGTTCCCCGCCGTGCTTGGCCTTGCCTGAGGGCGCGCCGGGGAGCTGGAGGGAGGGTGCGGCGCGGCGCGGCGGGAATGGCGAACTCGCGCTCCGCCGGGCTGTGCTCCGCCTCTGCCCACCAGCCCTGCTTCTAGAGTAGGGCAGCTGCCCTAACTTGCCCCGTGGTGGGTACGCCCTTGTTAGGAAAGGTGTCTCTTGGCCATCCCAGTTGCACTTTTCTTTTCCAAAATGTGAACCATTTTTCAGAAGGATTGATCAGACCTTTACATTGTGTCCATGATCCTGTACATATAGACTTCAGTCCCACTGACTTAGAACACCTCCTGATATCCTTTCGATTGTGCTCTCATGATGAAGATTTGTGCTCATGATGGTAGCAAGCAGCTAGACACAATCCCATCTTCAGTCTTGTTTGCTCCTGTTGAAGTTTCAGGGTTTCGTTTCAGGTCAGAGCAAGTCCCATAATTTCCTCCCGAAGTCCTGAAACATTTTATACCACAAATGTTGGGGGGGGTGGGGGAGGGGTGTTGTCTCACTTTTGCCCCTCCAGGTAGCAATAATTTGCTAAAGCTGGGGAAGCACAGCAGTAAAACTAATAAAGCAGAATGATGTGTGGGTGGCCCAGTGTAAATTCACCACTATTATTGCATCAATGACATATTGCAGAATACGACCACAATAAAACACCAGCCCTTAACATGCACTCTCTTCTGCTAGATTGTGGGAGGGACTACAGCCATAGGTGCTGGCTCCAGGGCCCTGAAGCACTGTGGGCATCCTCAGTTTTTATTTTTAACATTTTTATATCTTATTTTTAGGGTGCTGCCCCCCATAGGCTGGGAGCGGAATGACACCAGGATGTTGCATGATGTTGCACGACATTGTGTATGTGATGTCAGAAAATCACATCAGGCCCCTCCAAAGTGCTTAAGAAGATGGCGCCTCTTGCTATAGCTCCGTGGTAGAGTGTCTGTCTTGCATTCAGAAGATCCCAGGTCAGGCATCCCCAAACTTCGGCCCTCCAGATGTTTTGGACTACAATTCCCATCATCCCTGACCACTGGTCCTCTTAGCTAGGGATCATGGGAGTTGTAGGCCAAAACATCTGGAGGGCCGCATTTTGGGGATGCCTGTCCCAGGTTCATTGCCCATCCTCATCAGGCAGAGCTGGGAGAGAAGCTCTTCTGAAATCCTGGTAAACTACTGCCAAGCAATACTAAGGTAAATGGACCAGTGGTCTGACTGGGTAGAAAGCAGCTGCTTGTGTTCCTGTTGTGATCAGAATCTTTTACCACTTCACATGTTCTTCCTGTCTTTGTCATTGAAAACATCTGGGGCTGAGCCCTGGCACAAATCAAACCATGCCATTAACCCTTTAATTGAAAAACACCCCCCCAAGGGTCCTGTTTTCTTTCAGTAAATGTTGGAGGATGTGTAGTAAGTCTCTCTCTCTCTCTCTCACTCTCACTCTCACACACACACGGCTTCCAACAACATATCATATTATTCCATGGTGCCCTGTCTCCTTAATTTCTGCATATAGCTACTGTGAGCAATTTAACTCTTTCCATTTAATCCCGAAGGAGACTGCTTAATGAATTGCCGGCTTTAATCCTGGATAGAGAGCTTTAATCCCAACTGCTTCTGTGTGACAGCAACTTAATTTTGTGCACAGCAACAGCCCAGCAACCTTTTGCTGTAAGGATATAGGTTACCCTATCCCTTTCGTATTAATCTTACCCTGGTTTCAGACTGGCAAAACAAACAAACAAACAAAACCAGCGAGGAAGGAGCCTTACCCCTTGGTAATGCTGCCCCCCCGCCTGGTTTGGGCTTTGCTACCTTTGCATATTTGTAGATACCACTGAATTGATATGTGGCGGGTGAGTGCAGGGGTGGGTGGGGAGAAGATGATAAAACACAATAGAGGGGCTGCGGCAAAAAACAGGAGAAAAGAACCAGAGCTGTGTTAGCAATGGAGGCAGACAAAGCCTTTGGAAATGGGGCAGCAAGCTCCCTGTGGTGCAGCAGCTGGCTGGTGCCAGTCAGAAGGCCTGGCTCCGCTCCCCCCCCCCCCGTCCTCCTCATGCAACCTCCCTCCGCCCTCCAAATCCTGCTGTTAAGGGGTAACCTCTATTCTCTCAGGCAGACATGTTAGCATTGAGATCAAGCCCTGCAGCTCTGCTCTGCTCAAGAACAGGGATGTAACCTGCCATATTGCCTCCATGTGGAATTTTATCCTGGCTGCCGACAGACAAAAGAAAACTCAGAGATGCCGGTGTGGTTAGGCAGTTTCATGCAGTTGGTTTGCCACAGATGAGTATTTTGCAGGCACTGCTCTCCCTCACTTACTCCTTCCCTCAGTGCTTTCCTACTTGCCTTGATCTCGGCCGCAGTTCTTTTAATAAGCCTCCTAAGACTTCAAAGTGGCAAGCCAGAGTCTGGGCCATGATTCATAACAACAAATGTAACAGACAGTACATTCTGCGAATTTAGGTCAATGCATCACTCTTAGAGCACATTATAAATTCATCACAATCACAGCCGGGAGAAAATTTTTATTCCCTGACATGAGTGTCTCCTTAGACACGCTGCAAATATCTAACAAAAAATTTGAACTGCAGATTAAGTATTGATTGAGTTTAATAAATTATAACGTGGCGCAGATCGGTAAGTGGGTTTCAACTGATATAGATGAACTCAGTTGTGTATCTCTCTCTCTCTTTCAAAAAGCCTTTCTCCTCCCATTTTGATCAAAGTGAACACACAGGACTATATAGGCAAGCCTGCAATCCTAACAACAGTAAATCTAGGGAGTAAATACCATTGAATATACTGTATTGGGATTTACTCTGCGTATAGATGCTTAGCTCTGTTGTAAAGGTACCCTTGACCATTAGGTCCAGTTGTGGACGACTCTGGGGTTGCGGTGCTCATCTTGCTTTACTGGCCGAGGGAGCCGGCGTACAGCTTCCGGGTCATGTGGCCAGCATGACTAAGCTGCTTCTGCTGAACCAGAGCAGTGCATGGAAACACTGATTACCTTCCCGCCGGAGCGGTACCTATTTATCTACTTGCACTTGACGTGTTTTCGAACTGCTAGGTGGGCAGAGGCTGGGACCGAACAACGGGAGCTCACCCCGTTGCGGCGATTCAAACTATCAACTTTCTGATCGGCAAGCCCTAGGCTCTGTGGTTTAGACCACAGCGGATTTACTCCACGTATAGATGCTTAGCACTGTTGTACTTCTGTCTTCTTCATGGGAGAAAAACTGGAAACTGAATAAATGAGAATGACTAAAAATGTATTGCTAGACTAGGTACAAGTCTACCAAGGCCAGCAGTCAACTTCCACATAAACTGATAATTAACTATTCTTCTCAGTTCATGTGGATAAAGGTCAAATGATACATGACTATGATCTCTCCATGAAATACTTCAGTGGAATTGAGCCAGATGTCACAAAGAAAGAATTTAAGAAGAGGATGTGAAGTCATGGTATTCAATGCAATTTGTCAGTTGTGTGTCTAATTCTAAGATGGCCCCAAGGTATTGTATGATTTAATTTAATCATAGATCTGAATTCTTATTTATCACGTCCCTCCAAATTTCATTTGAAGGAAGCTTTTGTATTACCTAGGACCTAGGACAGGCATCCCCAAACTGCGGCCCTCCAGATGTTTTGGCCTACAACTCCCATGATCCCTAGCTAACAGGACCAACGGTCAGGGAAGATGGGAATTGTAGTCCAAAACATCTGGAGGGCCGAAGTTTGGGGATGCCTGACCTAGGATATAGCAGGTACCATTAGACAGCTATTCTAGTTGGGCAATATCTGTGTGGCCAAAGGTTAAGTATAGGGAAGTCTTCAGTGTATGTTTCATTGTCTCATCTCTGAAGATTGTAAATGAAAGTTCCTTTCCTGAGTACTAGTGGTTGAGCTTATTTGCCTATCTTGCAAAAAGCAATCCACAACAATGATACACAGGTTCCTGCCAACTTTCCTACGGAAGGATCAAAATATGCTGTAAAGGTTTGTCTTCATTCAGTAGTTTTGAAAACCAAGAGTTGCAGCTAATGCTAGTCCTACTCAGAGTAGACCTATTGGCATTAATGGACATGACTAATGTAGATTGATTAATTTCAAGGGGTCTACTCTGAATAAGACTTAGCCGGATACATTCCCAACTAACTAGTGCAAATCATCCTATGACTCAAACTTCACAATTAGAAAAAAAAGACCTGCTAGACCACGGGTGTCAAACACAAGGCCCGTGGGCCAAATCCGGCCCGCCAGACCTCGTCATGTGGCCCGCTGAGTGCCCCAGCCAGCGGGACCCAGCAGCGGGACCTTGCTGCTGAAGCGCCATGCCGACAAAGCGCCGACAAACAGCTGGGGCCGGGGGGGGGGATAGAAAGGCAGCCGGAGTAGCACTGCGTGGAGCGCCCCAAGCCACAGCAGGAGAAGGAGGAGGCAGCTTGCCGGGTCAGCGCCCGGCAGCACCGCACGGAGAATCCCGAGCCTCTGGGACGCAGCAGTGCTCTGTAGCACTTTGAATCCTCCTCCTCCTGCCACGGCTCGGCGTCTGGAAACGGCTGCTGCTGCTGCTGCTGCTGAAGCACAGAGAAAGCACCCAGCAGCGCCGCGTGGAGGAGGAGGAGGATTCAAAGTGCTACAGAGCACTGCTGTGTCCCAGAGGCTCGGGACTCTCCGCACGGCGCTGCCGGGCACCGACCCGGCAAGCCGCCGCCTCTTCCTCCTCTTGCCTCTCCTCCTCCTCCTCCTGCCGCGGCTCAGCCTCATGAACGTGAGCTCAGCAGCGGCTCAGGCTCACAAACGTGCAACTCTGAGGCTTTACGCACTTCTCCTAAAACGGACACCCGCTGCCTCACGCTGCACGGGAAATGCTTTTTGCCCCTGGGTCCCTTCGCGCTCTTTACTGGCGCTGAATCAAGGCGGCGACCCCCCCCTTCCCTTTCTTTCTTCCTCTCTCTCGTTCTTATTCTTTCTTTCCCTCTCCTTCCTTCCTTCTTTATCTCTGTCTTCTCTCCCTCTTTCTTTTTCTTTCCTTCTTTATTCCTTCTTTCCAACTCTTCTTTCTCTCACCTCTTTCCTTCCTCTCTCCCTCCTGCTCCCTCTTTTCTTCCTTCCTTCCTTCCTTCCTTCCTTCCTTCCTTCCTTCCTTCCTTCCTTCCGTCATTCCCATCTTTCTTCCTCTCCCTCATTCTTATTCTTTCTTTCCCTCTACTTCCTTCCTTCTTTCTCCCTTTCCGTCTTCTCTCCCTCTTTCTTTTTCTTTCCTTCTTTATTCCCTTCCTTATTTCCTACTCTTCTTTCTCTCCCCTCTTTCCTTCCTTCCTTCCTCTCTCCCTCCCACTCCCTCTTTTCTTCCTTTCTTCCTTCCTCCCTCCCTCCCCTCCCTCTCCCTCTCCCTCTCCTCAGAAACATAGGATGCTGCTTTATACTTCTGGCTCTTAAACCCTGGAACCAGGAGAGCAGCTCCAGTGAGTCAACCTCAGCCAGTCCCTTTGGTGAAGGGTGGTGGCTCACTGGCAGAACATCTGTCCTGCATGCAGAAGGACCCCAGCATCTCCAGGTACCAGTAGCTCTGCAAAGGTCCTGCATGAAACCCTAGCGAGCCTCCACCACCCAGTGCAGTTACCAAAAATCATTTTTCAATAAATTGTACAATAATTGTACATTTAAATATCTACTTGCCATTATTCTGACTATGTTTCTGCTTTCAGAGCTAGTTATTACTTACATTATTACAAAAAAACAGTAATAATTGAATGCAGTGACAATAAAGAGTGGACACATAGTCCTACAGATACAACCGGCCCCTTGAGGGTGACCAAACTGCTGGTGCGGCCCCCGATGAATTTGAGTTTGACACCCCTGTGCTAGACAATAATAAAAAGTGATGTCAAAAAAGTATAAGATTTTATTAGAATGACAAACAAAAGACAAACAGGTGAAATAATCAATGATGCATTGGGCATTGGATATAGAACATAATACTGAAAAACATTCTGGGAAATAATATGAGTTGGAAAAAAATCTTAAAAACTTTTATTAAGAAACCAGAAGCCTTTCTCTTTAGGAATAATAGGAACTGAGATACCAAAAGAACAGAAAAAATATATTTATGTATGTGACAACAGACACTTGAATGATATACACCCAGAGGTGGAAAGAAGAAGCAGTCCCAACCAAAGAAGACTGGCAGCAAAAACTGTTGGGAGTTTGCAGAAATGGCAAAACTTACCAAAAGAATAAGAAAACAAGAAGAGAGACTTTTAAACTTAGTAGGGGGAATATTTAAGGACTATTTGAAGAACTATTGTAAACAACTTAAAACACTAGCAGGATTGAATTAAAAACAAGCAGTAAAATAATTTAAATTGAGTATAAAGGCAAATAATAAATAGCTTTAAATTGGATATGCAGTGATAAAAGATATTACATAAGCAACTGCAGAAAGGGGGGAGGGGTTGATATTAATATTTGGTATCTTAATTTGGATGTGTTAATTTGTATTGTTATGTGTTTGTAAAAGGAGAAAATGAAAAATAATAATTTATTTTTAAAAAACCCATCCTTCTCCAACCTGGTGACCTCCAGATGTTGTTGAACTCCAACTCCCAACAGCCCCAGCCAGCACAACCAATGGACAGGAATGAAGAGAGTTGTAGTCCAACAACATCTGCAGGACACCAGGTTGAGGAATACTAACCTAGATTACCAATGATCTGGTTCAGTGTAAGCCATGCACTCAGTCTTTGTTCAACCAACCCTATGTCTCTCAAAGGACATTCAAATTAATTGTTAACACAGATGTGATTTTTACAGCCCCACTGCTAAGTGTCAGCACATTGTACACATTGTGGGGTTTTGGGTTTGTTTGTTTGTTGTTCATTGAAAGAAGAGACTCTGTTGTTTAAATGCGATAGCTAACATTAAAGGACAATGTTGCAAGCAGACAGTCTTTGGCATATTGTGTCCTCCCTCAAGGAGGGCACGCGTTGCGGTGAGACCTGGCAACCAAACCCTTGTGTTGTGGGTGGGTACGATTGGACAGCCACAACACCTGATTGGTAGGTCCCTTGTTGCTGGGTTTAATCTGACCAATGGGACACTAGCCAAATGAATCAAGGGACTTATACATGCCAATGCAGGGCCGGCTCATCATAGACCCCCGGTGGCGCAGGGCACCATGGCGCCGGCCTGCCAGGAGGGCGCCGTGAGCTGCGCCCGCCCGCTGGCCGGCCGGTCCGCCGGTCCGCTGCGCAGCTGTGCGCGGTGCCCACCTGCCCACCGTGCTGGGAAATGGGGCGGGAGGGCGCCGGAAAGTCGCTTGTACACATGTCAGGAAGTGCGTCGACGCAACTTCCGGTGTCGTTCCGTCCATCTATGGGCACCAAAAATGGCCACCGCCGACACCGGAAGTCGTGTCTATGCACTTCCGGACATGCGTAGATGCGACTTATGAAGCCGCCGGCGGCCATTTTTGGTGCCCATAGAAGGGCAAATCAGAAAGAAAAATGGCCGCTGGCAGGAGAAAATAACGGAGAAAAACGGGAGACGAAGTGATACGGGGGACCACCAGGAAAAGGTAAGTAAAAACGGGGGTTTCCTGGGGAAAACGGGGTACTTGGCAGCTATGCCTTCAAGGGGCTTTGCCCTATGGGGCTTCGGCCCCTTGAGCTCCGGAGCTCGCTGCTACAGTTACTAGCTGGAAGGCTGTGCACAGCGGCTCCCTTTCCCCAGCCGCGGTTGCAGTGTTGGGGCTTTGAGGCAAGCTGGCTTTTAAACAGCAGAGAGTTTCCCTCTCTTATCAGCTGCCTTTAATTTAGTTTGGGGGGGGATTCTGCCGGCCTTGCGAATACCCCCCTCCCCCTGATTGGTTCCAACGAGACCGCCATTGTACCTCTTCTTCTAGGGGACCTTGCTGGTTGCGTTTTGGCGAGAGCACCACCTTGATTCGGTGAAGTCGCCATCTTGTTTCGGCGGGAGCGCCATTTTAGCTGCACAGTGATTGAATCTTATTTTGCAGTCTTGCTAATTATATTTACTTTTGAATTGTGATGCCTGTTAAACGCAATCCGAGTTAATCGTGATGCCTGTTAAACGCTCTCGCCATTCCTATGTGAAGGGGTATTCCATTAAAGGAATCCAGGGACTCAATGGTTTGGTCAACCCTGTGAGGGGTTGTGCCCGTGCCTGAGTCCAGGGGGACATCTGGGTGGTGGACATAGCATGTCCCCGGCTTTCTGCCATTCCAGGTGTTCACCCTTGACTGACCTACGATACAGCTCTGGATCAGTGCCACCTGCCATGGTGCAGGGAGCTAGTCGAACCAAAGCCTATGCAACCACTCACTTGCTGTAATCAATAAAGTTGTGGCCTAAATTCTGCCAAAAACCAAACCAAAAATTTGAGTCTTGTGTGAATTTATTTAAGGGGGAGGTTTAAAGGTCTAAACACGCAAATAGGCAAGACAAGCACAGGCCAAGGCAATTAAGGAAACCAAAGTAGCTTTCAAAGTTTGAGCAAAACTATGTGCTGTGTTGTAAAAAGAGGACACGAGGACGCATAAGGACACATAGTTCCGGGTTTGACCTATTTCGCTTGATTTCATTTTCAGACTTTGTAAGCCAAGCTCCAGTGCATTCCTGAGGAAAATATTCTAACTGGCATTTTTTGCTGTGAGTCAGTCCTTGCACAAAAAGTGCTTTGTGCATCTAGATAACGCAAGTAGCTGTCTAGCAGCACGTACCAGAGAACCAAGTGAGCAAAGCAAAATCAGATGGCAGAAGATTTGGTAATAACAAGAGTGCACGGCACATTTTGACAGTATCTTCTATCAGACAATCTCTGAAAGTCTATAGGAAAGATCACACACTTCTTATTCTGGATTATTTCATCTAAAGCAGAGCCATCACCTCCCTGGTTGAACTTTCAATTGTTAATATGATCGAAGAGGAGTCACCCATATCACAACTCTGAAATAACATTCTAAGGAAGTTTATATCCATATAAGGCACACACATCTTACATGTGCATCAGTAGCTTATGACATTTCATATGCTGAAAAACATAGAATAAGATGTCTATCTTCTGGAGGTATATGGCAACATGTTTATGGACTGGTTATGATTTTTTTAGGGTGAGGGGTTGCTGAAGGATGGGTGTTTCAGAAATTAGTTTTGCAGAACATCAAGCTAAAGACAACACAACATGTACTTCCAGGCTAGGTAAAAGTGTGTGGGGAGGATTCTACAACACAAAAATGGCTGATTTGGGCCTGAAAAGTAAACCTGGGGGTTATTTGATGCACTCCTAGCTGGGACACTGTAATAATGCAAAATTTACAATTTTACATTAGAGGGCTGACTTTCTGATTAGCCTCTTCCATTGAAATTCAACGAGACTTAAAAATGTGTACATTTGCCTGAATCATGAACACAATGCAGTGAATCAACACCACATAAAGCAGAAGAATATTTATTTTCAATGCATACAAGGCTGTCACAGCCTTAGCTTCCCATTCACAAGTGGCACTACAAAGGGAAACATGCAGGTTATTTTTTTTTTAAAGGCTTAAATATTTTGCTATGCATGTTGGCTGTCTATGAAGCATTTTTATATAACTGTCTTTATTTTCATATGCATTATTTGGCGAGCCTTTAAGAATTGATCTTATGAAATAAGAAAGCAGAATAGCTTTGTCTTTTTTTAAATAAGCTTCTTCAGGAGGGACTGGGCTATTTCCATCTGAAAAATTTCTAGGTTACAGCTGAAGTGAAGTAAAGTGTTAAAGCAACTTGACAGAAATCCCCTGAAGGAAAGAAGAGTTGGGGTGGGGAGGCATGAAACAAGGTCAGTGCACTAAAAGGTCTCTGAAATATTTTTTTTATAAAAAAACAATCGGGTTTTTTTGTTCCCCAAAATGCTAACATAATTTTTGAAATGCAGAGCTCTTCCACATTCTGAAGAGGCATAACTTAAGCACCTCTGTGATTGTCAATGGCACCTGTCCATGAAAGAAGGAAGCGGTGTTTTTGCACATAAAATAGTGTTAAGGAGGAGGAGCCACTTATACAGTCTTTGGGCCTGGCCAAACATCAACAAAGCCAGGCTGGAAGCAATGGGAGCACACTATGTTGGGACGAGGCACCAGAGGTGGATTTTGAGAAGTGGGTCCAGTTACCTCGCACTGGGTGCCGAGCCAAGGGGTGTGTGCTGCAGGGCGTTGCCACTGTGATGAGAGGAGGGGGAACCACACATAGGTCACCACTGAAATTTGAAACAGCAACATCTGCCCCTGGTGGCATCCTCGGTGATGGGCTCTTAAAACATGGTGAGGCCAAGGCAGAAGGTGGATTCAGTGCAAATCCCTCCTTATAAACACACTTTTGTATACATTTGGGACTAATGTATGCAACTAACAGAATACATTTTTGTATGTTACCTCCATTAATGTATTCATTTTCATGTACACTCCCCCCGATACATGCAGTTTTGTAAACGTTGGCTGAAAAAATGCGCCACAAAATTAGGATAAGCGTGAATTTTAAAGGATAGCTGGGTTTCGATCCACACATTGTTTTGGAATGTGGAAATGTAATAGATTCGTCTTCAAATACAAACTGAATCAAATTTCTCCCCCATCCCAACTTGGGGAACTCAGTTGCGGGGAGACGGGGGCTCTTTTAAGCAGGTCTTAAGGAATTTTTCTGTCAATGATGGAGAGCTTTTTCATCTAAAGAGGAGTGGCTCCAGGCACCCAGAGGCCATTTGAGATATGTAGGCTGAGGGCAACTTCTTGGGGCTGAAAGTTTTATGTAGGTTGGTACCTTACATAGCAGGGACGCGGGTGGCGCTGTGGGTTAAAACCACAGAGCCTAGGGCATGCCGATCGGAAGGTTGGCGGTTTGAATCCCCGTGATAGGGTGACCTCCCATTGCTTGGTCCCTGCTCCTGCAAGCCTAGCAGTTTGAAAGCACATCAAAGTGCAAGTAGATAAATAGGTACTGCTCTGGCGGGAAGGTAAACGGTATTTCCGTGCACTGCTCTGGTTCGCCAGAAGCGGCTTTGTCATGCTGGCCACATGACCCAGAAGCTGTACGCCGGCTCCCTCGGCCAACAAAGTGAGATAAGCGCTACAACCCCAGAGTCGTCCCCGACTGGACCTAATGGTCAGGGGGCCCTTTACCTTTACCTTACATAGCAGGCAAACAAAGAAAATCAGGCTCAAACCACACACAGATTCAGTAGCTCATGTGGAAATGCTAGGAACTGTAGTTCGGAGAGAGCAAGATCAGAACCTTTCAGAGACAACTCTCCACTCCCTTGCCAAGCTACAAGATTCCCAGGATTATTTGGCGGAGGAAGGCATGGCAATAAAAGTGACATAAATGGGATAAAGTTGCCCAAGCAGATCTGTCTTTTAACTAGCTACTTAGCCTAGTACATAGGAAGTTAAGTTGCCTTATACCAGGTCAAGTTATCTGTTTATCTAATGCAGTATTGTCTATTTCTACTGATGGCAGCTCTCCAGAGACCAGAGGTCCTTCACACTGCTGCCTACCAGATCCTTTTAACTAGAGATGCTAAAAGCTGAGCCTGCATGCAATGCATGCACTCTGCCATTAAGCAATAGTCTTTCTAGTATCCTTCAAGGCTGGCTTTAATTCATTCTTGATTAATGGAGAGCATGGAGATGTTCTGTCCTGGAGAGGGGGGGGGAATGCTAAAATTTCAAAACCACATAATTCATGTATTACCCTAGGAACCAGGTTTTCTTCTGCTTGCTAACAATCCAGCATCTTAGAAATAATATATTTCTCCCCCTTCTCATTCATGGGGGTGGAAAATCCCTAGTAACTGGATAGGAAAAATGCAACCACATCCGCTCATGAATTCTGAGAATGTAGGCCACATTCCTCCAGGCTCCTGATTCCAGTATAATTCCACTCACATCAGTGAACTGCTCTGGGTCTAAAATGAAGTATATTGCTTGAGGGCTGTGCTTTAAAGTTCATCACTGCTCATCTATATTGGTCACATCAAGATCCAGCCATTTAAGCTAAAAGAACATGTATGGCTTCCGATTCTGACATCTATGACTTAAGGATCAAAATCCAGACTGTCTGCTAGTAACCGTACAGGACTGACTAGTGAGACTCCACATGCCACCCAAAAGACTCAAAACATATTGAATCCATCTGCTTTGAATCTCATAAGGCCGGTCCTGCTCTTTGGTATGCTTGTCCTAGCTTAAATGGTTGCTTAGCAGAGAGCTGTGTTGATGTTATCTTATGCTGAAGTTGAAGACTGTAGAACACAATGCAAAACTGCATTCAAAAAAACGTGGTGAAGTCTCTGCTTGTTTGATTTCTTGTTTATTTGTAGGTGTGGGGTGCATTACTTCATGACTTTCCCTTGCTCCACGAGAAGTTCCCCAGGCTTATAACTTGTCTCGAACCTTCCTCACAAGCGGAGTTGTGCACCAAACACCTACAAATAAACAAGAAATCAAACAAGCAAAGACTTCACCATGGTTTTTTTTGAATGCAGTTTTGAATTGTGCTCTATAGTAAATATTGCCTTTTTGTATAATTGAAGTTGAAGACTGGGCTGGAACTTCCACTTCTAAATGACCTATGGCAAGTAGGCTCTTTTGCAGACATTTTTTGATGGGAGGATTACTCTTGCATGTTCTGGAGTAGGGCTGACACTTGAGGATCTCTAAACTAAGGAAATCGATGTGAGATCATAAGGAAATTATGCACTGCATGTATCACGTTACATTACATTAACATGATCAATATAATTCTTTACAAAGTTTTAAGATAAGAGGCTTTTTGCAACAGAACTTGAAAAGAAACATTACACTTAAATACTAAATGAGGGACCTAGTGACAGAATTTGTGAATAACATGATGAATCTGGGGACTTGTCTGTACCAGGGTAGAATGTGGATTTGCACCTCCATAACCAAGGACTGGAAAGTAGACAATGTAAGTACATTTTTTTAAAAAAGAGATCCAGGGGAATCCTGGAAATTACAGCCTGGTAAACTTAACATCTGTCCCAGGAAAACTGGTGGGAAGTGTTTAGTTAAAGATAAAATAGCCAAGCATATAGAAGAAGCCTTGTTAGAGAGTCAGCATGGCTTCTCGAAGGACAAGTCCTGTCAGAGTGAATGGGAGCTTTCCCACCATTCAAACTGCAGGTGCCAGAGGACCAATCTGGGTCTGGACCACTGCTGGAGCTATTATTTATTAAATTTATATACCTGAGATTCGAAGATCTCAGACCAGTTCATAAGATAAAAATATAGCAGAAAAGCACAAAAGAAATAGTTAAAACAAAAACTAAACTAAACAATAACTCCCCCCCGCAAAGCAGATTTTAAAGGCTGTAGAATATTACTCAGCCAAAGGTCTGGTTGAAGAGGAACATTTTTGCCTGACACCTAAAGATGTATTATGAAGACGAACTTCCCTGGGGAGAGCATTCCACAAATGGGGAGCTGCTGCAGAAAAGGTCTGTTCTCGTGTTGCCACTCTCATGGAGGAGGCACATGAAGAAGGACCTCATATCATGATTGCAGAGTCTGGGTTGGTTTATATGAGGAGAGGAAAATCCTTGAGGTATTGCAGCTCAAGTCCCATTACCTCCCCATGCCAGGGTTCTAATCCAGATAGGCCCTCCCCTGCTAGGTATTTCCGTAATGAAAAATGGCACACTCAAGGACAAAGCAAGTGATTAATGTCATGTGTAGTTAGGGCCAGAGACCAAATATGTATGTTCAGAAAAAGCACATGGTTAAGTCCTTTCTTGTACTTCAGATTGCAGGTTCAGGATCAAATATTTAAAAATCCTTTCTTTTACACAGGTATCTTCAAATGGAAGTCAAGGCTAAAGATTCCTAGATATCTCAGCTTCTCATGGGCAAGAGTTTCTGGTATTAAGTCCTTGAGATTTAATTTCTGGGAGCTTTTGGAAGAAATTGTGTTTCCAAGCCCTGTTTATGCTTCGCTTCAGTCCTGAGATCATGATGACTAATTGCAGAGCAATTAGGTCAGAAGTGTGCCTTGTGCAAAAGATCTCGGGTTACACAAAGGCATGCTGGGCAAATGAAGGCTGCCGCTTTGGAAACACAACCATATTTTAGCGCAATCTGTAAAAAGGCATCCAGAAAATATAATATAAAAATCTCCTTAACATGATGTTGCAAGTTGTTATTGTCACATACTGTGACAAGTTTGGACTTTCTGGACCATAATGGTCAAATAAGCTTGTGAAAGTTTCAAATTAATGTAAGTGAGATCAGCAATATGGGTCAAGTTTGACTTGACAAATTGCAAATATGCTTGTAGAAAAACGATCTCATTTTAACCTGCTAGTCTTCTTCAGCAACATCAAATTCCAGGTATATATATATTCATTCATATAAGCTGCAGCTTATACTTTGACAAATTGACTTTCATTCCTTTATATCATGGTTGCCTATGCAATCTGTCTACTGCCACTTCTGCCTTAGAAGTTTCTACTTCTTTACAAGGGATTATACTTTGAAAATACAGTCAAGGAATCTCCAGGTTCTAATTCAGATCTCAGAGAGAAAGCGAATGAGAGAATATGCATTATTAATATTGTGCCTGATGCCTTCTGTTCTTTTTGAATGACTGCATAATACACCCGAGATCATTAGTTACCAAATAAAATCACTACGAATCATCCCTGTATCTGTGGCAAGAGAGAACAAGGGCACTTTTAAATCTTTGTGGATCGGCTGATATGTTGACAGTGTCACTGAATGAGAGGGGTATGTGTGTGCTCTACAAAAATAAAAATGATATACTGAGAAAACTGGCTCCAAATGCTCTAATGCTAAATAGTGCATAGGCATGCAAAAATTGTAGTGATGTGTTTCCACCCCACCCCAACCATAAATAGGGATTAGCTGCAGTCAAAAGGAAAGCATACAAATTTCACAAACAAGTGAAAATCTAAGGGGCATATAAAAGATGATTAGTTTGAGGCTCAATCTGATGGGAAGTTTTGCTGCACTGAAATGATCAGGAACTGTTTAAGTGTGTGATTTTGCTCCTTGGAGTGTCCTTCCTGCAGTTGAAAATGCATCTGTCTGCTTTGTTGCCTCACTGATGGTTTAACACACTTTCATCCATTCATTAAATAAGAATAAATGTCGTTGGAAAATACCATTAGGCCGGTAATTTCTGAAAATAAATTGAGTGCCAGGCAGAGCATATTACTGCTTCCTATATTATGTAAAAGCAATTTTTCAACATTGAACTCTGACAATGTTTTGTCACACTTTTAATGCGTCTAAAGCAGAACCCAAGAGGGGCTTGGATGCCCCAAATCCATATGTACCCATTTGTCTCCTCTCTTTAAATGAGAGCTTGCTATTATGTAGGGAGGAAAAGTAAAGTTCTCCGCAAGGAGCTCCTAGATGGGATCCAGCCACTTCATTCCTTTGTTTCACTTAATATTGCTGTAAGCGACAGTTGCTCTTTCTAAATGTCTGGCCACATCATGCCTTATACATGGTGAAATAGCAAACCAGTGAGGAAAAAATAAAAACAAGAGAAATGCTTTTTAATATCTGAACCAATGGAATGCAGATATCCAAGCAGTCAATGGACTAGTTTGGAAATCGTTCCAGGATTCTATGAGGGGGACAAGTATCAGAGCCAGGAGCTCCTCCCTCGTCCCAGCATCCTCAGCACAAGAATTCTGGCTTTATTAAACCAGAGTTCCAGTTACTGGGGGAAGTCTGGCTTAATGTCAGTAAACAAATGTGGAAAAGAAGCCAGGATCAACAGGCATTTTGGGTCTAAATTTTGGCAATGTGATTTTGGGAAACATAAGCCTTGGCAACTCAGCATTTGGAGATCTAATGGGGGTAGCTGAGATTCAAGTTTAAAAATTGTTGTTTGGAGGAATGAACATGGCAGTTCCTAGAATTGCAAGGTTAGGAGACAAACAGAAAGGATTAAAACCAAAACAAAACACCCTATTGAAATCAAACCAATAAAAAATGCCTTGCAGCACAAACATCCCTGCATTAGGTTTTGAGGATGACTATGCAGTGAAAATAATGATGGAATGCAATGTTAGTGGGGTGCTGAGATCAGCAACTTGTGCTGAGATCAGGGATGGAGGCTGCTGTGTACCCAACATGGATCAAGCCTTTTCCAAGTTGTCGGAAAAGCTTAGTTCATTGTTGTGTCTGACAGGATTGGCTTGGGAAATTTTATATGTTTGGTGCATTTTATGAATTATTTAAAAAGGGTTAATTAATTGCTAGCAGCTGTTGCTAACTTCTTACAGACATGCACACGAGCCCAGTGAAGTGCTTGGTGGATTAAAAGCTGCAGAGCCCTTGGATAATCATTCAAAAAGCCCCAACAAAAGAGGTTCTGTTCGGTACCGACAGCTTCAATCATCCATCTCATAAGCAGCTTCTGAAATGAAGCCCTGATAGACAGTTCAAGGGACAAATGTCACCAGTTTTACAGAGGCGTTGACATAAAAGTGTGTGTGTGTGTGTGTGTGTGTGTGTGTGTGTGTGTGTGTAAACACTCACACACATACATATTGCTGGGAGAACAGATGTTATTACCTTTGCGTCTTTTCCTGTTCCCATACAAGTGTGACCAACTGTAGCCAGTTAAGAGTCAAACTAGATGCTAACATGATCACGAGGTTGCCACAAAAATGGAGTTACGTATTTTGTTCTCCCTCTTCTTAACGTCTAAGAGAACTTACTATGTGTCAGTGTCATTACATGGTAACATCTTGCATTTCCTCTCCCCACCCCACCGCTGCTCCACATCATTGGTTGCTGATGGCAAGGGTTAGGGATGCAAGAACTATCAAGATGTCACAACACAGAGAAAGTGCTACAAGGCATTATAGAAAGGGAAGGAGACCGGGACTGATGGTTGCCATTGTATGTGGCAGCTGTGTACTTTGGAATTAAGAAATTTACTGTTAATTTAGGACGTTCTAAGAAACTACGACTACAAGGTCTACCTTTTCTACGGTGAAGCCATATGTTCTTCAGTGAGGACACTGTTGGCATTTGTTTGTCTTGGGAGACCATAGAGGACACCAGCATAGTTAATTACATTATCTTTCTTCTAAATGTAATTTATATCTACCCTTCCCCTTGTCTGACTTGTCTTTAAGATTGTATGCCTCTCGAGGCCAGGGGCAAGTCTCTCTTTGCAAAACTCTGTAAGCTGCCCTACAATGAACTTTTACTATTTCCAGGAATTATGGGTGCCCCTGCACCCACAAATGCTGGGGGACCCAAAAACATAGCAACGTTTTCTGCTTTTGCTTTCTTCTTATTCCTTTATCAGTTAAGTTGCTACTAGTAGCAAGATGTCTGGCTTTCTGTGAGCGTATCTTTTTACAAACCGTAACCAGGCAATTTGCAGTGTTGTAATCGAAGTGTTCTATGGGCTGTTTTGTGGCTTTTCGCAAATTGGCATTTCTTGTGGTTGACTCCATCAGCAATGGAGAAATTAAAAACATGCCACAATGTAAAAGGGCTCCAGAAACCAGCAGCCTAGTAAAGGTACTCCGTGGAGATAGAAAGTGATAAGAATAATTTAGCACAGCTGCATTCACCAGTAACTTGGCCCAGAGTAAATGGACACAATCCAGAAGATGAACCTGAGATCACAGGCCGGGAACATGGCCATTGAGTGGGTGAGCAGCAAGCCATGTAAAGGAGGGGGTACTCCATCTTGAGTTACCACCTGTGGTCATGATCATAGCTGCCAAGTTTTCCCTTTTCTCGCAAGGAAGCCTATTCAGCATAAGGGAAAATCCCTTAAAAAAAGGGATAACTTGGCAGCTATGGTCATGATATATCTTAAATACAAGTTTACAACCTTAGAGAAAACTAGGCCACTTTGCACAGGCCCACATTTAGGATACTGTTCCCATTCACTATCAGAACTTTTCCTTGGTTGAGGATGGGAGTTGACATTTTACAGAGCTTGGGCTCTGGGAGTCTGCCAAACAGCTGCAAAGCAACATGGCCATGTCTCCCTGAGAAGTATACAGAACCATTCATGGGAATTCAGCTCCCCTGGGGTGATACAACTCAGGGGAAGGAACTGCAGGGCAAAAAGTGGGAAACAGATGGTGGGTTAAGTCTGGCCTGGTGCCAGTAATTGGCCAAGTTGAGCACTAGCCAAGGGCCCCAGTAGTTCAGGAGCTTCACTCATGGATACGACCAGGCTGTGTCATCACTTACCCTCCCTTTGTTAGATTTTGCCAGATTTCATTGATCCGTGGGCTCAGGCATTACATTTCAGGCAATGATTCAGAACCAGCACTTCAGCATATCCACTGCTAAAATGGACACCTTGGGGTTGGGCAAAGAGGTTGTGGGTGCTGCAACCATGGTGGCAGAAGAAGGAAAAAGTGTGGTCACATGGGGGGGTTGTATGTGTGTGGGTGTTGAAGCTAGGGGTCCATCAGCGCTACAATCAGAGGGCCCCCTGAAAGTATAATGCGAGAGCTGGGTAAAATGCCTCCCTCCTCTTCAAAGTCTCTTCAAAGTACCCCTGCCCAATGCTGCTTTGCAGCTGTTTCACAGAGATGGTAGTTTCGAAACCCAGATTTCTGCTCAACGACTAGCTCTGTCTCAGAAGAGGGATTTCTTATTTCTGAGAGTGATTTCTGCTGCTTCTCCTTGTACGGCTAAAAAAAGCAACCTACATTATCCCCATGTATGATTTGGAACACTTAAATTAGGCTCTGTTCATGTGTATTATTTGTGCACACAGAATAAGCCCTTTTATTTTATTTTTTGGTCTCTTTCCCCCTTTAATCATTTGTTACCTTGGCTTTCGAATGTCTTGTCTGGTTTGGGTTTTGTGAAATGACTCCCTGACAGGATATGAGCACGCTAATCTAAATGTGACCTGACCAGTGTTATATAACACAGACCAAAACTGCATTTAAGAGATGTTAATGTTGTGGTAGGTTGGGGAAAAAGATCTTAAAATTGACAGCAGAGGGTAAAATGTGACATCTCTTGGTTAAGCAAAATAGGGTGAGTCAAGGACATAGTTCAAGAGAAAGGCAAATTCACTGTCAGAAGACGAATGGATTTTATTGTTGTTGTTGTTGTTGTTATTGTGAGGGACAGGGACTACAGACAACCCCCTCCCATCTAGAGAACCAGTTCTTCCCCGAGTACCAGCGGGAGCGGGGAGGGGGAAGAGTCCAGCGGGGAAGCAGGAAGTAGAGGGCATGGCTCTGGCAGGGTCGCAGAGCCCCTCCTCCGCTTGGGAGAGGAAGGAAGGGAGAGGGAAAGGGGGAGGAAGGAAAACACGGCAAGAAGACCTTTCCCTCCAGTTCCGGAATTGCGCAAAAAGAAACGGGGGAGGAGATTTGGGATTCCCAGACTTCTTTGTTGGAAAAGAACGCAGGAATCACCATTCCAGGGTTCTGACCCAGACTGAGAACATGTATCTTGTACAGCTCCAGCACTGTAAATAGTTTGCACACAATAAAAGCATGAAAAGGCAACATTCTGGAGAGTTGTTACTCTAGAGTAGCCGCAACGTGCCTCCTATGACATTATTGTTGTTGTTGTTTTGTTATGCTGTTCCCAACCCAATTATCCTGCATTTACCAACTTACTGTAATTTGAATAAATTTTACAGATCATTTTACCCTGCACAAATCTGAACTGAATAGGCATGTATAAATATGCACAACACCATACAAAGGGTTTCAGAGATTTGCAATGGGACCACGTGGACAAAAATTGAAACCATGTAAAAACTGACTTTCCATTCTGCAGGAATAACAAACAACAGGAACTGGCATGGTTGCAAGGCTAAGAAGAGCCTAGTACAGATTCAGTGTTCAGTGCAAAGGAAAAGCCGTAATAGCTTGCGACAGCACGGAGGAGTTTAGTGATACTGCTGCCAGCCTCTCCCTTCCTCAGCCCCATGAATTTGATTTTGATCTTGTCATTTAAAACAGAGTCAAACATAACTCTGCAGGGGCCCAGTGACTTTGCTGTGTCTCTGCACTGAGAGTGACTGAATGATCCAACCAGAAGTGACACAAGGTGTTACAACTGTATTCCACCAGTCCAAGTGCCCTGGCTGCTGGTTAATTTCTGGGCTCAGATCATATGGTTGGCTTTGATTGTTAAAGTCCCTCTACAGCTGGAGAACTGGATATGTGTAAGGATTGCCTTTCTCTTCATGTGCCTGTCAAAATGCTTCAAGGTTATTAGCAGCCCTTCTCTGGGTCTCCTCACCATCTGAAGTGTAGCTGGTGGTTACTAGAAAAACGGCCTTCTTGGTGGTGGCACCTTGATTGTGGGCAGGGCCAGCCTGCCCATGAGGCAGAATGAGGCAGTCACCTCGGGCGGCAGAATCCCATAGAGCATGGCCCCCCAAGGGCACCCCACTTGCCCTGCCTCCGTTGGAGAAATGAAGAGAAGCAGCAATAGCCTCTAGCAATAACTCACAAGAACTTGTGCAACCTCAGTAGGCCCACAGACTCTCCCCAACCCCTGCAGTATATGCTTATTCAGGGCTGTCTTACCTATAGGTTCCAGGCTGAGAGTTCGGGGCCTGAGAGTTGAGTCTGGGGAAGAGCCCGCCCATCGGTCGGAGCGCCACGGCGGGCTCTTCTACTGCGGGCGGCTCTGCGCCATGAGTTCGGGGGTGGCCAAGCCAGTGAGATGCTGAGGGGGCCGGCCGGCTCCCCCCCGACGCCTGGGACTGGGCAACCGGGGGGGGTGGTGGATTTTGCACCCTGGCACCGCATATGCTTAAGACAGCCCTGTGGTTATTCATTTCTGTGACTGAAGAAGTTCCTGAAATTTAAGCATACACATTTTTTCAGCAGCTGAGCTTTGTCTTAAACCACGAGCTTCCTGGTTCAATCCCCAAAAGCTCTAATATAGGCAGCCAGATTAGAATCATTTTCTCTCTTGTTCACTGGCACAAATTTTCCTTTCACCTTCTCTTATTGCTGCTCAGTGATAAACAGTGGTGGACAGTGGGTGGAGCAGCAGCACACACACCAGGCCTCCCAGCAGGTGGGGCGCTGCTGCTTACTGGGAGGTATACTGGGAGGGGCAAGGTGGCAGAGAAGCCACATTGTCTCCTTTGCTGCATTTGCACCTCCTCACCACCCTGCCCCTCCCAATAAGCAACAGTGACCCATTTGCCACGAGGTCAGGTAAACGCCACCACTCACCTCACCATCCTACTGGGGACAGAAAACCTACTTTGCAATCAAGCAGTTCCACATTTAATCCTTGGCATCTCTAGGTAGTGTTGGGAGAGACTTTCATGTGACACTCTTTCTTGCAGAATGCACATTCTTAATAAATTTTGTGACCATGGGTGGCCACCACTGATCCTGGCTTGACTCTCTTCATGATGTGCATGTGTGTGTGACAGTTTGGGAAATTCGCTTCTTTAAAAGGAAGTTGCAATAAGGCGGGGGGGAAGAACCCAAATATTTAATCCTTTCTCAGACACATTTTCTGCAAATGTGACAGTGCAAGCATACAGAAAGCATCAAATTATTGGAATTAAAATTCTCTCTCTCTCTCTCTCTGCCTCCCTCTCTCATATTTATTTTTAAATTAAGAAACAAAGTGCTGTATTCAAAAGAAAGTAAACATGGTAGAAATCCTTTCTGTAGTGTTAATTGGTTAATTCAGTACAAGCCGCTGAGATTAAGGAGATCTGTTGCTGAAAGAACTATTGCACCCCGAAGTCAAGACATTTTACTAAGCTTGTCTTTTGGGATTAGCCATCATATGGCTCAGATGACATTTTGCATAGCCTTAATGCAAATTCTCTCTCTCCCCCCCCCCATCTCCTCCACCCATGTTGATATTTATAGAGAGAAGCCATCGTTTCTTTCTCCATGCTACATTGGAAAGAGGCTCTTCAACTCCTCAGTAATCATTTGCTCTAACATGTCAAAATTTGCTTTGGTGAAGCATTTGCAGAAAGCAATACAGAAAATCAAACACATAACCATAGATATTATAATCCTAATAAATTGTATTCAGGGGACATTAATGGCCTGATTTACAAGTAATCAAGGGAAAGGGTGACATTTCCCTCCCCCTTAAATTCATCCTGGTGTGTACAGATTTCATGTGTCACATCTGGAGTATGAGATTAAGAAGACTTTAAAAATCCATGCAATCTTTCAGGATAGTTTATTGATGAGAAAAAATGAGGAGGGAATGTAGGTGTCAAACATGACTGCTGGGAAATATGCCTTTGGAATGTCAAGCCAGGTACTCACGATGGGAACATTTCTTTTGCTAGCATTGCAGAATTAGAAGAAGACTGAAAGTTGAAACCCAATAGCAAGGCACTTGGTTCAATCAGATGCTGGATATGTACGGATAGTTTCAGCAGGAAAGGCTAGGCCAGTTTGAGCAGAGAAAGAAATTGTTGGAAGTGCACCAGCAGGGATCACAGAGTTTGTAACCTAAGGGTTAATTCTGTTGTTAGTCAGTCAACTAACCTAGAGGTGGGGAAGTGTTGCTTAGCACCAAGCAGAATGGCATGATGTTGACTGAGGTAACACATGATCTGATTGGCTGTGTAGTTCTGATGGAGTTTCCCCTCTTGGTTGAATGGCTCCCTGAAGGCCTGAAGTAAGGCAGACAAAAGCCTCTCTTTTCCTTCCTCCTCAAATACACTTGTTTTTTAGCATAGGGTGGCTAACTTGTGTGGACCTCCAGATGTTGTTTGACTACAACTCTCATATGCTCCAGCAAACATGGCTGCTGTAGTCCAATAACATCTGGAGGACCACAGGTTTCTCACCTGGTTAGCCCCTCCTTGTTTACAGAACTGGGACCATTATTCCTTTTTGAATAAAATTGGTTCATAATGAGCAGTGACTCCTCTGACTTTTGGGAGATGAATTGAAGAGGAGGATTTGAATTTTCTTTTTCCAAAGCACAGTCTGGTGTTTTGTGCAGGGTTGGTGCCCAAGAGTAATGAAATTCTGAGGTTGTCCTACTTATGACACTGTTTTCTTCAGTAAGTGGGAAGGGTTCAACCAGTCCTAACACCCAAAGCTGTTGCGTCTGCAGCAGCAGTAACTTTCCCTGAAAATAATAGAGCAGGAGGCTACTTTGCACAGTAAAATAAACTAGAATTGACAATGACATAAGAAAGCAATTATGTGGGAAACACTGATTCAAGCATTCCCAGATGGTATATTTATATTGAGAAAAAACTGTCGAGGGAGCCAAGTGGAAGTCTGTTAAACTTCCCCCCTTGTTAAATGGACACTACAACAATTACAGGGCCCAAATATATTTGTGGATTAAAAAAAGAGGTTCTATACATATATAATGTTAACATTAAAATGCCGGATAACAAAGCAACAAGAGCATAGGCTCATACACAGCACACTGAGAAAACAACATGGGATCTAACATACATTCACATTCAATCATTTTTCCTCTTTAATTGTGCTTTCCTGTTAACTTGCATGCTCAACTCAATCCTAAGATTCAGAAGCACAGTAAAAGTGTCTGTGCCTCTCCAACCTTCTCATCAGACAGACATTACAGTGTAGAGCAAGGTTGGGGAACCTTTAGCTTTCCAGATGCCAACTCCCATCAGCCTCAGTCAGCACAGAAGTCAAGGGCAATGAGAGCTGCAGTTGAGCAGTATCTGTAGATCCAAGGATTCCTTACCACTACAGTAGTGGAACTTGAACCAAGGAAACCCAAGTTCAAATTCCTGCACAGGCTGTGATCTTGGGCCAGTCATTAACTTTCAGCTGTATGTACCTCAGTCATTGTGAATATCAAATGGGATACCTGAACTCTGTGGTGAAAGAGTTAGGTATAAATATATTGCAGTGTCATAATGGTAGTCAAAAGGGAAAAGAGAGAGTGATTAGACTTTCTTTACCCTCTACAAGGGATGTGAAAGGCATTGAGGGATGCTCCGTGATCATAGGACTTTGCTGCTGAATGTGAAGGGTTGTGGGAAAAAATACAAGGGATTGTCCCTACAAGCACAGTAGCCTCTTGCATCCACGCATGTGAAATTCTACACCCACTTCCATGCAGGAATAGTTGAGGCCATTATCTGCCATACTTCTGTCAGACTTGTGGTTTATCTGCTCTGGTTTCTGCCTGATTGTGACTCCAGTCAGTCCCACTGCAATAAATGAGTGCATACAGAGTTAAGAGTTCATCCACACTTCCATTTGCCCCCATGAAAACCCGCAGTTTAGTACTAAATCGGAACAAACGGCAATTGGTTGTTCCATGGATTGCCATTTGTTCCGATGGAGCTCCAAAGAGTCTGTTCTGGGGGAAAGCAGCAGGCAAAAGGCAAACCCACTCAGACCCATAACCTAGAAAGCACAGGGAGAAGTAGAAAACCGCTCAGACCCATGCTTTCTTGGCATGGGACAAGAAGAAGTGTGGACGAGCCCTTAATGTATGTAGACAGGAAACCTTCTGCACAGCGTAAGGACTGCACAGTGATTGTTAGTTTCGGGGACCATCCCAACCCGGAGTGCTACCATCAGATTTCTAATTGTAAACTTCAAAGTGGGGATGTGATTTGGCAGCTCCTCCTAATAACATTCAATCTATCTTTTGGCAGTGTTCATGTAAGCCCTAGTGTGGGGGGATCGTTCATGTGACTAACCCTGGAAGAAGCAGTAGCCAGCTAGGGTTGGGGAGTGGGAAATGACACCAAAGAAGAGGCAGGAAGCAGAAACAAAGGCATGAATGATGGAAGAAAGGTGACTATTTCCATGTGAAATGTTTTTCAGGAGAAACAGCTACCCCATTGAAATCACTAGGTTTTTTTTTCACTCAAACATCAAATGCGGAGAGAATATTTGGTGCAATCGTAGTATAAACCTTCAGTTAATAACAGGAGTTTAGAGTTGCATAGAAATTCCCAGCCTTGGCAATCTTGCTCTTAAAAAGCAACAGCGACCCTTCCCTCTATATTCCTAAAACTATTTTTCTTGAGCAGGACCCTCTAAATTTACATCAGATTTCACTTTGGACAAAATTCAACGGCAACCGAACTCTGCATGAGCTGGGCTGGCAACATCTCTCTTAAAAATTGTTCTCAGGATTAAATGTCAATAAGAAAAATGGAGTAATTGCTTTAAAGTAGTCACCCCAGTAACAGCAGCAGCAGCTGTAGCAGGCAGACTGAGGAGGGTCTCCTGATAAATCTCAAGTCTGTTTACTTCATTACATTGTAACCTTTCTGTTACCAAGAGATCTTTTTAGAAATAAGTCAGTACCACTCTGCCTTTCTGTGTGAATTAGGGAGTATGCTCCCCACCATGTATATACATTAGAAAGGAGGAATGTTGCCTATTTTATGAGCTGCATGTCTATCTACCTATAGCTGTTTTGCACTCTTAACCACAACCACCACCTTTAAGTGGAAAAACACAGCCAAGGGCTGATTTCAATTTTTCCATATTTAGGGAGTTTTCAAATAAACTCTTTAAAATCCAGCTTTATCTCTAGCCAGATCTAACAGTATTGGGAATGCCAACATGAGAACGGATGACATGGTAGGGTTTAGAATCCACCTTGCAGATGTTTTTGGTCATTCCAGCAGTCATGGTTTGGTAGGTAAATAGTTACACTGCATCCAGTAGGGAGAAGCCCCTCCCTCCCAATGCCTTCATTGTCAGATGCCACATGACAGTGTTAGAGTCTCTGGAAGATAAGATCAGCCCAATTCCGGTAAATGACTGGTCTACCATATACCATCTGGGCACATGCTGGTGATATTAAGTGTCCTGTGGGTCATTTAAGAGCTATGTGGCTACTTGGCACATGCCACCTCCAATACCATTATGTAAGAACCAATAGTAGGGGGTTGGGACACCTATCCTTGATCACCACTGAAAATGGCAGCCATTTGCTACCCAGCATGATGCCTGTTGAATTCTGCACGTTGCTAAGTTACAAATTGGTTAGCTATGCTTGATATTTGTAGCATGTTTATAACCGGAAGGAAGAAGGAAGAAAAGCTGCAAGTATCTTTACAAATGTTAAATATCTTTACAAAAGCTTCCTTGAATGATCACCTGGAAGTGATTCCCATTCACCATAGGTAGCCAAGCAAGTTGGCCTTTACAAGGCCATGACACATAGGTGTCCACTTACATTAATAGAGGTGGAAACACTATTCCATTCCATTGTGAGCCATGGCCAAAATAAATACAGACCAATGAAATATTTAAAAGGAAACTATGGCCAAGATCCAAAGATCCATGAAACTAGTTCACCAAAGGAGTCTTTTAGGCTTGTTTTTCCCTGCAAAGATCACCCCCCCCTTCCATCATGCTACACGGCAAACTACTTTGAAAAGTGAGGGGAGTCAAAAGCAGCTTAAGATCTGGCATGCAGCCAGCTTTCCATATGTTAGGTGAGCAACCAGGTGAACAATCAGAGAAGCATATATAGGAATGTCTATATATGTGTTGCAACGTTCAGAATGTAACCCCCCCCCTACAAATCATTTCAAAAGCAGAAGGAACACAATCTTTATCTTGTTTTCTCTTCCCTGTCACTGGGGGAGTGCCTAACCGGACCCACACACAAAGTCATCATGCGGTTCTGGCTCTCAAGTGATTCAGTTGGTATTTCTTGGCCAGACCAGCAGCAGACACTGTTCCAAAGGGTGCAAGCACAGTTTTATTACAGGGTCCAAGATGGGAGCATATGTTGGCTGAATAAAGCAGCATCCTGAAGCTCTGACTAAGGGAAATATCCACTGAGCTAAGCATTAACGGCTAAGTATAAAATGGAGCAAAACAATCTTGGTGCTGCGTGTGACCCAGTAATAATGTTCCAAGAGCAATGCGAAAGCAAACAGCAGCGGTTGGGGGGTGGGGAGAGGAAGTATGGAAGCAAATCAGTAACAGATTTTTAAAAATCTGAAGCAGAATTTGAAAACTAGGTTTGATCCATCTCTGCAACTATCTTAGACCCAAATAACTTCTTTCACTGGATCCCGTGACTTCATTTATACCAGCCTGTATGATGTTATTCCCCCAAAACAGGTCACCTCCAAAATGCTGCTATTTATTTGTTAATTTATTGAAATATTTGTAACTCTTTTGTGTGTGTTTTAAAACAATTTCCAATATGGCTAGCAGTTCAACCTCAAGCACATGAAAGAAAATACAGCACATACAGCACAACACAAAACCAACAACCCAACTCTCCATAAGCCAGCAGAGATATAACAAAATATGGAAACTATCAAACAACCAATGTCTACAAAGCATGTTGTACAAAAGTTCCATGTCTTTGCTGTGGGGTGAAAGATCAGTAGTAATGGAAAGAGCATTTTGCACTTGTGAAGCCACAATCAAAGCCACATCCTGCACACTCATAGATTGCACATTAGGGTGCAGAGTTCCACTGATATCATTGGGGTGAGATAGGCTTATATCCAAATACTCCTGCTAAACCTTTTTGTAGATCAAGCCACAAGGTTGCAAAACCTGGCACCATCCCAATATATCAACAACTTTACTCCACTATAACTCCCACCAAGCTATTCAAAACTGGGGTGGGGTGGGGGCATACTAACCATGGAAAACGAAAAAGAAGCACACAGCAAGTCAGATTATGTGCCAAAAGAAAGATGACGCCCCAGTGAGTAAATGAGAATGAACTTGTCGGCCATTCATAGCAGTTATTGGTCCCCATATGGGCAATAACAAGAAAGTTCCACATGGCTTTTGGCAGTAGTGCACTTTATAATGAGAAGAGCTTGCTGAATTATTTAACCGTTAAAGACATCGGTACAACTCGAACAGAAATCAGTACCATGTATTACTGCCTATAATTATATAGGAGAGCACTGATCTAGAAACTAAGGGTCTAATATCTTTTGGCACAAGAAATCACCAGGGAGAGGACTAGTGAATGGGAACATGCTCCAGCTAAAGACAGTTCCTTTCAAGAACTGAGCAGAGACCCAATTGGGAAGTTATTACTTGGAAGAACAAGCTAAAAGAAAACTTGACACCAAAGATTTAATGGAGGCTGCTTCCTACTCTAAAGTTGTCACTCAGGTATGGATACCTGGGTGCAAAACACACCCTCCATGCATCGCCTAAAAACAACACTTGTGAAAGGTTTTGATTTTTAACATTACTGAGACATAGGTGAGGTTGGAGGGAGGCTGGCTGAGGCTGGTGGACTCATAAGAACATAGGAAGAGTCCACTGGGTAGACCAAAGGTCTGCCTAGTTCAGTACCACCCTTTTACAGCTCCTCACACTGGCCACCCATATGCCTCTTGGAAGCTCATGAGCAGGACAGGATGCCCAGCTGATATTCAGTGGCGTGCTGCCTCTGCCCACGGCAATCCTCCGTACTTATTATTGTTATTTCCCTCCATGGCTTCGTCTAATCCCCTTTTAGATCCATCTAAACTGGTGGCATTGCCACATCTCAGATTCTACTGGTGATGTGTGATGTTAAATCCTGCCAGCCAATTGTCTCGGAGTATCCAAGGTTCTAGTATTATGAGAAATGCAGGGGGGAAATCTCTCTGCCCACTTCCTCCGCATCACATACAATTTTTATAAGCTTCTACCACACATGCATTTCATGCCCACCCCTATTTGTCGCATTTACTAAATTCAAAAGGCCCAGTATCCATGAAGCAGAACTAATAAAACCTTTCAAGTTTGATCCCTTGACTAGTGCAATAGCTTGAGGCTGTGCTTGGGTTCTAGTGCAGAAAGTAGGAGGTGCGCGGGGAACTGGCTGTAAGAGCAAAAGCTTACAGCTGCCACTGGCAAGATGCTGCTTTGTTCCCCCACCAACGGCTCTTTAATTTCTCCCTTTGGTCAGTGCAATTTGTGAGCGTGGGATAGCTATGAAAGAAACACACATATGCCCATTCCAGGCTCTCATGCCATAGCATGCAAAATGCTGGGTTGCAGCTAAGATCAACCACCTATTTCCTTAAGCATATGGAAAACTCAGCTGAAGCCTGCACATTAGGTGAAAATGATGCAGCAGGCAAGCCTTTCTTTTTTGATAGGTCAACAACCCCATGCACACATATTTACAGTCTCAAAATACATAGAAAGATCCGTTAAGAAAGGATCAGACCATGGTTTGCATATGTGTTTTACTGCAAGTCTTTAAACTTGCGTGTGCCATTCTCTATTGATGCATTTAACTATTGACAGAAATTAACATTACTTCTACCCTTCTTTAGTTTTGAAGAATTTTACAAGGCAGCTTACATAAAAACAAAATACTATAATGTGGTAATCCTGACAACCATGATCAAAAGTTCCATTTCCACCCACACTCTCAGTTGTGGTTTGTACGAATAGGGAAATACTGTGCTCTATTTTATTTATTTTTATTTATTTATTCCAGAATTTACAAACTACTCTGCATCCAGAGAATTCTCAAGCAGTGGCAGAAACTGGGTATAAACAATAATGTAGTATCAAACCATATAAACCATGCTAGAGATAAAAGAAACTAATTTAGGAAGACTTGGAAGGAAAGTTTTCAACCAATGTTGAAAAACATATGTTGGGGCTTCCTTCACTTTCCAAGGAAAGAGAATTCCAGAGAACTGGCACCATAATGATATAATTGTGTGCTCAAGCCAAGATGCACTTTACTGCAGGGGCATGTGGCACCATCAACCAATCTATATCTAAGGTAAAGGTAAAGGACCCCTTACCGTTAAGTCCAGTCGTGAACGACTCTGGGGTTGCTGCGCTCATCTTGCTTTACTGGGCGAGGGAGCCGAAGTTTGTCTGCAGACAGTTTTTCTGGGTCATGTGGCCAGCATGACTAAGCCACTTTCTGATGAACCAGAGCAGCACACAGAAACACTGTTTACCTTGCCGCCAGAGCAGTACCTATTTATCTACATGCACTTTGACCTGCTTTCGAACTGCTAGGTGGGCAGGACCTGGGACCGAGCAACGGGAGCTCATCCCATCACGGGGATTCGAACTGCTGACCTTCCGATCGGCAAGCCCTAGGCTCAGTGGTTTAGACCACAGTGCCACCCGCGTCCCATAATCTATATCTAGAACTATCTCTATCTAGAACCGATCTATATCTAGAAATGTGATGCATCCTTAACCAGCTACTATTTTTTGCATCTGGCAAAGAGATGGGGGGCACACACGTGCAAAGACTGGGGAAGACTTATGTTCACACTGCCAAAACCTGTCCCCACCAAAGTTTGCTGATGATTCCTGGGGACAGTGTGGGTATATGAGCAGACTCTTTGAGCATCTTATGTGGGAGAAACTCAACAGGTCCATGATTCCCCAACAAGGTAAAGGTTAAATTGTACAAGTGATGGAATCTAGGAACCTTACTAGCCCAAAGTGGTGGGTGACCATACTCTAGGTCAATGTTGCATACAGAAAAGACATAAACCTCATGCCTATTCAGGCGTCATAGCTTCCATGTTGAAGATGGGGGTTGCATTGAGCAGCTCCACCCCTTGAAATCATATGTTCCTGTTTAGGCCCCTTCCTACACAAATGTCTGCAGGGAGAGGACCTTCATGTGTATAGTTCTAGTGATTGTCCATACAGAAGATGGGGAAAGAGGCACTTGGTGCAGCCCTACTTCTTGCTCCCTTTGAGGAAAGGCCACAGCTCAATGGTAGAACATCAGCTTTACATGCATAAGATCCTGGGTCCAATCCCCAGCATCTCGAGGTAGGGCAGAGGGAGACCCTTGCTTCCAGTCAATTTAGAATAATAATAAGCTAGACTGACCAACGGTCTAACTAAGTAAACACAGCTTCCAATGCTCATCAATATGGGAGATGCCACACCCACCTAAGGCTTGCATTTTATTCAACAATAGCACAGAGCCTTAAAGCTGGTGCAAGTTTTAATCTGTTTTAAGCCTATTGCCATTTTAACTTTTTGGATGTCTTAAATTATTGTTGTTAATCTTAGTGATACTTTTATTGTTCTATCTTTTTTTGTAGACTTGGTTCCCCCCCCTTGCAGTCAAGTGGGGTATACATTTTGTGAAAAAATAAATATTTCTGTTCTAGGGGTTGGATCCAGACTTAGTTTTCCTCGGAGCAGGCCCACAGAAATAAATGGGATTGAAGTTAGTCGAGGCATGTCCCACTGGTTTCAACCGGTCTACTCTAAGCATGATTAAGTTTGGATGCAACCCCATGTCTTAATCTGTGCAAGCCAACAATAACACTACAATGAAGCACTGAGCAGCAATTATTGCATCATTCTGCATATGAATATTTCAAAATAAGTTTTTTGAAAGGCCAAATTAGGCACTTTATGGGGTGAGGGATAACCTCCTTTAAAACAATAGTCATACTGAACATTTGACAAAAGAATTTCTCTAACAACCAAAACAGAAAAAGATGGTGTCTTCAGCCAAACAGTTTGTTCACATTTTGAAACACTAGCCAAAGCTAAAAATGGACATAAGCTGGTCACGTTCTACTGACTGAGAAACACATGAATGAAATACTGTTTTTAGAAGTTTTAAACAGACTGACTTCTGAGCCGCCAGGAGCATAACAGTTCATGCAAACTTGCTCTGCTGCCTACTAAACACAGGGATGGGAAAAACAGCAAAACTGCAGGCAGCCAAGAAGAGGCAGTTATAAAAAAACATGAAAATATGGAGAAACAAAAAGAAAATATTCTCTCTCTCTCTCTCGTGTGTGTGTGTGTGTGGTGTGTGTGTGTGTGTGTGTGTGTGTGTGCATCAACCCATGGGAATATGAAGATTCCTTATTGTTTCACAGGAAATTTCATACAAAAAGATATCACTCAGCATGCATTTGTATCGAATACAGCTCTTCTCTGCACCCCCCACCGCAAAAGCCACGATGACCAATTCATATAGCGTGGGAGAAGAGAAGCATTGAAACAAGCAGAGGAAAGCAAGGGCATGAGAAAAGGCATTGTGTGTGTGTGTGTGTGTGTGTGTGTGTGTGTGTGTGTGTGTGTGTGTAATGCTTCCCCCTGCTTTGTGCATTAAAATGTATCCTCCTATATTGGCCTGCCTGGGCTCTGAAATCTATATGGGAAATCCTTCTCCTTGCACCATGTGAGAGGAAAGGTGGGGAACATGCTGTTGGACTCCAGCCAACAACACAGAGTCCCAACAAGCATGGCCAATAGTCAGGGATGTTTGGACTTGTAATCCATCACCATCTGGAAGTTCCAAGGTTCCCCATCTCTTCTTTCAAGGAACTCCCTTCTCCTTTGAGGGGCTGCTGGTATTTTGGCACAATTCAAAGATTTATCTTTTCACCCATTTCCTTTGGAGAAAACTGAAAACGCCCGGGTGAGGCCAGTTGGAAATAACCAGTTTGCTGCAGTAATAGGGTTTCTTTTAATTGTATAGTAGGATTGTTTTAGGATTGTTTTTATTGCTGTTTTAATATGCCAAATGTAAACTGCGTCAGATGAAGGGCAGGGTTAAAATGCAATAAAGAACTAAACATGCTAAAACTGGATGTTCAGTTTTGCTGCACACATAATAAATAAATGTGGCCTATATTTTATTTTAATTTTTATAGATAATAGCTTGCCTCTGTCTAGTCCAGCTGGCATGTTTACTAGGTCTCTAGATCATCTCTGAGTTTTGTTTTTGTTTTTTAAAAAATAAATCTTATAAGTTTAGCAAACATTTATTACTTTTCTGCACATTTCTGTCTAAAATTACATTTGAGACAAATTTGGAACTGCCTACTCAGGTGAAATGAATTTGCAGGATTTCCAACAGAAGTTTGGTGCCAGCTTTTGGTTTAATTAATTTATTATAGCTTTACCACCAGAGGAGTGACAGGTTTTCCACCTCAGGTGTTGAAATGTCTCTGGCTAGTGCTGTTAGGAAGATATCAACCAACTTCTAAATGTCAATAGGATTAAATATATTCTCTCTCTTTCTCTCTCTTTCTCTCCTCTCTCCCCACTCAGTCACCAATTGTAAAACCGAGTAAGATGTGGGCTGCTTTTCCTCCACAGAGGTGATGGGACTGAATATTTGCATTCCTCCAGTCTCATTACTTTGTTCCACAAAGAGTGTTTGTGGAAGTGACAGAAGTTTATAGGACTGCAATACACCTTGATAAAAGGAGGCACTGAAAGTGTTTGGAAAAGGACATTTTCTACTGCCCAGACAGGGGGGGCAATTTGCAGGAAGTGACGGAGGAGAAGGAGAAGAGGAGGCAGACCCGACCCCAATGGCCACAGAGAAAGCCAATGGCAGAGTGTGAAACCTGACAAAACTTTTAGAGGTTCTGGTCCATGGTCTCTCCCAGCTTCAGAGGCACCAATACATCTCCTTGTCAAGAGTGCAAGGGAGCCTAGGTATGCTTCTTACTCTGGTTGGACAATTTTAGACTTTGGACTCTACGTGTTGGGGGGGGGGCGCTCTTTCAGTGGCAATGTGCATTGCTTTACTTACTGATTTCAAAACATTAAAAGTCAGCCCCCCAGGCACTCATTTTGCTGAGTTGGTCCTCTGCTCCAAAGGTGTGTACTGCTGTACTGAATATGAAATCTAACCCAAAAGAGAGGCCACATTTTTACAGTAGGTATACCAACAATAGGTTACTGAGTTCCGAGCAAACTTTCTCTGCTATTAGCAGAGTTCCAAAGGTTTGTAGGCAAGTGGGCTTAAAATATATATGTGTGCTAGAATCACCCATCAAGTGCACACCTCTGTAACCCAGTAGGTGAAACAGTGCTGCCTCCTAAGCCTGTACATAATTGTAGGGCTTTCTGTAACCAGCCTGACAGTCTTTCCAGCATGTTATACCAAAGATTCACATCTGAAATGCCACTACTTATTTTAATTTTGCATGGGCTGATGGTGTAGACCCTGCAGCTCTCCAAGGAATTCATCAAGCCTGGGGCTTGAATCAAATGCCAGCCAAGGCAAAGGGAGCTATTTGTGTATCAAATCCCCATTATCTAAAATGGCTGAAGAACATTTCACGGGATTTTAAGAAAAGAAAAATGGGACAGAAAAAACAGTCCTCACAGTTTTTTGTCAAAAAAGTAAACCTCAAACCCTCAACCCTCAAATCTTTCTTCTCTATCTTCCTATCAAATGTATTAATAGGTTGCTCTTCACCTGAAGGTCCCAGGGTGGAGAATACAGTACATAAATATTCAAATTAAAGCATTAACAATATATGAAATACAACACTGTCCCATTAAAATTACAATAAATCTCAAAACAAACAAAACAACAAGCAAGAGGCAGCAGAAGCTATATAGATTTCACTGTCCACATTCTTTGTCCTTTCTAGCTTTTTCTGAGTAAACCCTAAAACGGAATTGTAAGAGCATAACAATATTCAGCTTGCCCCTGTTGTATCTTCCTCACAAGTCAGAAGAACAGGTGGGTGGAATTCTAGATACCACCCAAAAGCCTTTGCTGAGACAACCAACCAGCTATGATAACCCAAGTCACAGAAAACTGATTCCCTTCCATTATTTTTCCAAAAACAGCAAGATGTCAGAGGGATGGTGTTCAATGATGCGGTTAGTAAAATTCACTGTAATTTGTGTTTTAATCAGACCATGGATGCAGAATAATTTTTTTAAACAAACATTGACTGCAATCTTTTCTTACTTATCTTCATATAGCCAGGAACACACTTGTATTTTTCCGTCTATAATTTCCCCTTATCTTCCTATGCAGAACAGTATAAGCCGTAAAATATAAAACACAAGAATAGCCCTGCTGTATCAGGTGGCCCAAGGCCCACCTGGTCTAGGATCCTCATTTCACAGTGACCAGTCAGAAACCTATGAGAAGTCCACCAACAGGACCTGACAACTTGTACTTACAAATTAGTATTCAAAGACATGCTGCCTCCAACAGTGGAGTAAAACATAGCAATGATGGCTATAAACAGCCATAGCTACTGATTACCTGGGATGAACTACCCAGGGCATTCTGAAAAACTTGTTTGGGTCCAAGAGTGGATCTGCCACAAATACCACAATTAGGATGGATAAAAAGAAATACTCTTTTTCACAGATGAATCTTCTCATTGAGAAGGAAGGTGAAATATACTCGGAGTCCTGCAGTGGTTTCATGCTCTTTTTTTGCAGCTTGTAAAACAGTGATTGAATCCCCCCCCCCAAACCTCAGGCTTTTATATACATTATTTACACAATGAGTCCTGTCTGATTGGCTGATTCTGCTTCCCTCCTGGAGCCTGATTGGTCTTTTCCTGCAGGCCAATCAGTTGTTGCATTCTACGATCCTACCAGCCTAATAGGCTGATTAACTTCTTTCTGGAGCCTGATTGGTCTTTTCCTGCAAGCCAATCAGTTGTTGTATTCTAGGATCCTACCTGTCTATTGTTCTACGATCCAAGCTTAGTACATAACAGAAGGCTTATAATATGTACAGTGGTGCCTCGCTAGATGAATTTAATTCGTTCCACGGGTCTTTTCTTATATCGGAAAATTCGTCTAGCGAATCCCATAGGAATGCATTGATTTTTTTTTGATATTTTTTTTTGCCCATAGGAACACATTAATTGAATTTCAATTCATTCCTATGGGAAACCGCTATTCGCTAGATGGATTTTTCATAAAATGAATTCGTCTAGCAAGGCAACCTCCGCTCGAAGAATCCTTTCGTTAAGCGGAAATTTTGTTAAGCAGGGCATTCGTTAAGCGAGGCACCACTGTATGCATTTTAAGGCTCTAGCATGCCCTCCAACATTTCTTTGATGAAAATAGGGACCTCCTATTCAATAATAATAATAATAATAATAATAATAATACCCCATCCATCTGACCCCCATCCATCTGCTCCAGCCACTCTGGGTGGCTTCCAACATACAGTATATAAAAACATAATAAAACATTTAACATTAAAAATCCCCCTGTATAGGGATGCCTTCAGATGTCTTCTAAAGGTTGTATAGTTACTTATCTTCTTGGCTCAGGGGTTGCATAACTCTATACCATCCAACATTTCTCCGAAGAAAAAAATTGGGACACTTGGAGGGGCTGATCTAGGTCTGATCCTACTACTAAAGCACTGCTGCAAATCCCAAAGCTTACAAGGTCTCAATTCTGTTTTGTTTATGGAGGGGGCCGGGGGGGGATGGATGGACAGACGGACAGGATTACCCTGGGGAGTGAGTTCGAGTTCCTCAGTCTACAATATTATTATTAAACTGATATAATTATACAGTATTGTCAACAAAGAGGGTTCTTTACAGGATAAGATGGTGATGGTGTTGTTGATGATAATGCTACTCCCTGTCAAAAGGAGTTTGTGATTTACATTTCAACACATGGAAACACAATGGAAAGACAAAGGTAAAGAAAGACAGAAATTCAGCATTTCTATGCACACCCAGGACTGTGTTGTTTTGTCTTTTTGTTGAGGAACAGGAGAATGAGAATACAGCGTAAAATGAATATGTCAAAGATTCTATTGGTAAGTGATGCATTATACTGTTTCACTTTCATTGGAATCCTCACTCCAGACAGTATTAGAAATGTCAAATGATGGGAGGGGGGGGGGAGAAATAGCACTTGTTTTCTAAGGTTCCCTTTGTATTCTTCCAAAGTAAAAGAGAATATGTTTCTTACAATATGAAACATGATCACTTTGAAGAGGGTACGTTGAAGAGCAATTTGAAGCAAGACGTAAATGGATTTCAGAATAAGGAATGTTGGATTTCTTTATGCATGTGAGAAATAGCTTTGGTAAGCTCCTTTTTCATATGGGCTGATGCTCAAGAAGCACAGGGTGCTCACTTCCTTGACCTGCACCACTTCAGACTGAAGGTAAACACACACACACACACACACACACACCACTACCTCTTGCATGTGGAGAAGTAGGATATAAGTCAATTAAATTTTACTCAGAGTAGACCCACTGAAATTAAGGGACCTAACTTAATCAAGTTCATTCCTCTCAATGGGCCTGAGTAAAAAGGCTACCCCAACATTTTAGTGAGAAGGCTAACAAACCTGTCCTCTTACATATATGGGACTAGCAACAGAATTTATATTTAGCAGGTTACATTTAAATGAATAACCTGTTTTCTACCATATGGGGCTCAGAGAATGCCTCTGACTCACCAAATGCAAATAAATCAAGCTCTTGAGGAAGCAGAGGTCTGCAGGTTTTTTTTCTTCTTCTCCTCTAAAAAAGGGTGCTTCTGAACCCTTTAAAATGGCAACCCCTTTTTAAAAGAAAATGTCCTTTTCTTTAAGACCACTACTGCACCATTTGACATTTGGGGATGTTCCTTTTTGGATAAAGCCAAACAATAGGGGTCTTTAATGCGCCATTATTTACAGTAGTGTCAATGTTATTCCTCTTGATAATGGCCTTGGACGCTGACAGGGGCTGGCATGAATGATTTGGAGAGGGCAATTTGGGTCCTAAAATGTCTCACAGCATTAGCATTTCAATGCCAACCCTTGACAATGTCTGGATCGCAGAATAATCCTATGAGCCATTCACTCAGAAATAGGAAGGAGACGGCCCAGTGCAAGAGGAAACCATTCACATCAGCCTGTATAGCTATAGTACAATATTTCTTTTCTTTCCTGGAAAATCTCTTCACGACTAAAAGTGACAGTCAACAACCACCTCAACACTGAAAGGAAGCCTAAAGAAAATGAGACACGTTTCTTGGTAGCCAGTACAGTAAATCTAAACCAATAGTTAATGAACAGTGTCTGTTCAGTTTCCAAATTATTAGGGCTACTACCTCCTGGTTAAATAAATCTAACATTGTATTCCTATTGAGTTCAATGGAGCATATTCGCAGGTGAATTGCATTAGGATTGCAGGCTTACTTGATAAATCTAAGGAGTTTCCATTCCATGGACTGATTAATTAACATAATACTGTGAGCTCATTTGAGACTGTTTGCAGTGAAGTATGAGATACTAAATGCAAACAGACAAGAGGGGCTGGATTCAGACTTGCCCTTCCTCCTCTTCCCACAGTGGGAACATTGCAGACGTATATACAGGCAACCCCCCCCCCCATTTACATGGCGGTTACCTTCCGAGGCACCGTCTGCATCATGTATATTTAAAGCACCATTGGAAAAGCCTGCAAACATCCCGTTCCGCCTCCCATCCTGTCCTGCCATGTTCCTTTTTGGTGACATTTTTGGGTCACTTCCAGGTTTGGTGTGATGCATGTGTGTCTACTAGCATACATATTGAATGCGGGTGAATGGGGGGTTGCCTGTATACAGAAAACAATAGTTAGGAACGAACGAACGAACAAACAAACAAACAAACAAACAAACAAACTAACTAACTAACTAACTAACTAACTAACTAACTAACTAACGAATAATACCATAAAAATAACAGGAACACACCCGATGGGTCAGGGCACAAAACATTTTCTTTGGTGGGATGACATATCCTCCCTTCACTCTGATGCTGATGCTGTTAAAGGCCACATCCACACTGTAAACTGAAAGCACTCTTATACTGCTTTGAATAGTCAGTTAGCTTCCTCCGGGGCTGAGGGTCCTGAGACTTGTTTGATCCCCTCACATTCACAAGCAATCCGTCTTTCCAGAGAACTCTGGAAATTGAAGCTCTGTGAGGGAAATAGGGGTCTCCTAGCTACTCTTAGCACCCTTAAAGGTAAAGGTAAAGGGACCCCTGACCATTAGGTCCAGTCGTGACCGACTCTGGGGTTGCGCGCTCATCTCACATTATTGGCCGAGGGAGCCGGCGTATAGCTTCCAGGTCATGTGGCCAGCATGACAAAGCTGCTTCTGGCAAACCAGAGCAGCACATGGAAACGCCGTTTACCTTCCCGCTGTAGCAGTTCCAATTTATCTACTTGCATTTTGACGTGCTTTCGAACTGCTAGGTTGGCAGGAGCTGGGACCAAGCAACGGGAGCTCACCCCGTCACAGGGATTCAAACCGCCAACCTTCTGATCAGCAAGCTCTAGGCTCTGAGGTTTAACCACAGCGCCACCTGGGTCCCCTCTTAGCACCCTTAACAAACCACAGTTCCCAGGATTCTTTGGGGGAACCAGTGCTGCATTTACGTATAAGCTAAACAAGCTATAGCTTAGGGCCCCACTCTTTTGGCGCCCCCCCCCAAAAAAAACTTAAAGGAAAAAAAAACTGGATGTACATTTCCAAAATATAAGATAAAAAACAAATAAAATAAAACCTACATACAGCAACAGTGTTTTGTGTTGTGTAGGCACCTATGATGTAAGAAATGGGCCCCGTCTGTTATATAAACTTATAAAGGGCCCCATTACTGTTATGTATACAATGTATACAATTACCTTCAGTAGGTTAGGGCCTTATCAAACCTAAACCATGACTGTTAAAACAGTAGGCAATAAAATAAGCAATAGGCAGGTGTCATCTTGGAAGAGCCATTCCTTCATGCCACTGAAACATCAGCGTCAGATCAGGGAAACAACCACTGTGAATAAGTGGGGTGTGTGAGGGTGTGTAAGAGTGAGAAGTGGGCTGTTCTTCCCCACACACCCCATGAAAATGGCAGCTTTTGGATCCGAAGGCAAATTTGGCTCAGTGCTAGTCTGCTAAACATTTTAAGAGGCAGAAAAGCTAAACCATAATGCTTAAAGTTCCGAAGGAACAGGAAAGTAATCACCTGCACTATGTAGATTGAAAACGAGTCAGTAGCATGTGTACCTCCCAACAAGTGGTAATTCAACACTTGTTTCAGCCAGAGATGAAATGCAAGGTAGGTTGCTGCCAGTTGACCAAGGAAGTCCACATGGGTGGGGATATTTTTTTAATATTATCTTAGTCCCATATCATGCAGGGTTCTTTATACACACACACACACACACACACACACACACACACACACACACACACTATTATTGTGATATAAAAAGAATGAAATCACAAGAAATGCTCTTAAACTACACTACTTCTGTTTGCAACCTTCAATGCTTCAAAAAGAAAGCCCTTAGGACAGGGGTGGGGAACATGTGACTCTCCAGATGTTGCTGGATTATTTTATTCATTTATTTAACATATGCTGTTTGACATAAGAGTATCAAAGTGGTGCACAATGCAATATAAACACACAATAAACCACAACTCTCATCATCCCTGACCATTGGCCATGCATGCTTGGGCTGATGAGACCCCAAGGTTCCTTACCACTGTCTTTGGACCCTGATGGTTCTCATTTGCTCTCTCTTTGCTCCCTCCTCCCCAGCACTGAGATCGAAAAGAGTAACCCTGATTTCCTGAATGTAAGTATTAATTCTTGGCAGCCTGAAATGTTTTATGGGCATTTTGCTCTAGTTCACCATAAATCTTTGGAAAGTGTTGCTGCCACAAAAAGCCCATGCCATATATATTCAGCACCCCCCTTTCAATGAACCAAAGAGTGTGAGGAAATCAATCACACCCTCCCAATTTGAGCCTAAGGACATTACATTTGCCTAAATCGTGTCCTCCCTAAAAGAGGGCACGTGTTGCGGTGAGACCTGGAGACTGACCGTCTGTGTTGTGGGTGGGTAAGATTGGTCAGCCACAACACCCGAATGGTAAGTCCCTCAATGTTGGGTTCAATCTGGCCAATGGGGCGCAGTCCAAACGGATCAAGGGACCTATTTATACCCATGCACATGACCCAGAGCTTCTTCTTTCGACTCGTGCATTCGGAACACCCACCCACCTCTCCTACTTTTAGGGCATTTTGCAATTGACCTTGCTATGCTGTCGTGTGTCGTTGGGACAGGGGCATGGCAGGAATTTTCCCCACTTGGCTGATTGGCTGGTGCCATTTGGGTTTCGCCTGCAACGTAGCAAATCATCACAACTTGTAAGGTTGCGGATAGGCACTGGTTCAGGTGATAGGGAGAACGGTCTTGACATCCCTATGTGAAGGGTATTCCGTTAAAGGAATCCAGGGACTCAACCCCTGAGAGGGGTTTGTGCCCATGCCTGAGTCCAGGGGAGCATCTGGGGGGTGAACATAGTCTTTACCTGGCTTTTCGCCTACCCAGGTGTTCACCCTTGGCTGACCTATGGGTGTGCTGGGTCAATGCTGCCTGCAAGGGTGCAGGGAGTTAGTCGAACCTATGCAAGCACTCACTTTCTGTAATCGATAAAGTTGTGGCCTAAATTCTGCCAAAAACCAAACTAAAATTTGAGTCAAATGTGTCTTTATTTAGGTGGGGGGGGGTCTCTGGGTCTGAACACGCAATCCTATTTCTAATGTGATGTTCTAATAATATACCTTCAAGTGGGTGCTTTTCCAAACAGAGAAACATGTCTGAGTTTAGACTTCTTCTTCGTTTGCATCACAGCCTTGGGAAGAGATATTTACCAAAGTTGTGACAACATGTAGACGTGTGATTTTTTGATCAAAAATATACAGTAAACCAGTTAAAGTGCTGGGAACATCCAATCACATGTGCTGACTTGTGAGGATGCAGCTAAAATGCAGCATCCTATTGAACGCTCTTTGATTTTAAAGGACGGGGGCTATAGAGCATTGTGGAGGAGAGAGAATAGTAATGCTGCTGTTCTCCAAAGCCAGGCGCAGAAAAAGGACTCTGGGGGCTCGTAAAATGGCCACCTCAAATGAGAGGCGAGCTCTTAAAGCACTTGAATTCTTCTGCAGCTCAAATCAAATTGCAGCGGCCCTTGAGACAAGTATACCTCCAGGAGTGCTATATCTTCTGTGGTTTCCCTCCTTCCTCATGCACCACTGCACTGTTCCCAAGCATGTCATAGCAAAAGAGAGGAGGGAAAGAAGGAAAGCCTTCTCTCCCTAGGGATGAGGGAGAAAATTAGCATTTAAAGCTAAGGCACACTTTCAGAAACAATAGGCAAATAGAAACTCAGCCATCCTTTGAAACCTACACTTCTCTGAATTTTGCAATCAACTAATGTGTACAAAAATGCACACACTAGGGTAAAGTGTGCATAGAAATGCATATATTAGTGAATATAGTTTACATTAGGAAAATGGTCTGGAGGGTGGCAACAGAAGAGCAGGTCTTTTCTATGGTGGCTCCCAATTTGTGGGTTGTTCTCCCCAGGGAAGCTTGCTTGGTGCCTTTGTTTTATATTTTTAGGCACCAGGCGAAAACATTCCTCTTCAACCAGGCCTTTGGCTGCTAATCAATCTAAGTCTCTCTGTGTGGGTATTGTCTTCTTTCCCCCTTTACTATTATTATATTATGCATTTTGTTTTTTTTATGTTGTAAACCGCCCTGTTGTACCATGCTGGTAAAAAAGGTAAAGGGACCCCTGACCATCAGGTCCAGTCGTGACCGACTCTGGGGTTGCGCGCTCATCTTGCATTATTGGCCGAGGGAGCCGGCGTATAGCTTCCAGGTCATGTGGCCAGCATGACAAAGCCGCTTCTGGCAAACCAGAGCAGCACATGGAAACGCCGTTTACCTTCCCGCTGTAGCGGTTCCTATTTATCTACTTGCATTTTGACGTGCTTTCGAACTGCTAGGTTGGCAGGAGCTGGGACCAAGCAACGGAAGCTCACCCCGTCACAGGGATTCAAACTGCCAACCTTCTGATCAGCAAGCCCTAGGCTCAGTTCTTAATTTTATGTGTTCCTATAATTATATTCCATATTTTGGAACAGTCTGGTTGCTCTCTTCTCCACTTTCAAGACAGTTAAGTCCAGTCAAAGGCGACTATGGGGTTGTGGCACTCTTTCAGGCTTTCAGACCAAGGGAGCCAGCGTTTGTCCACAGACAGCTTTCTGGGTCACGCAGCCAACATGACCAAACCACTTCTGGCACAACGGGACACCGTGATGGAAACCAGAGCACACAGAAACACCATTTACCTTCCCGCCACAGCGATACCTATTTATCTACTTGCACTAGCGTGATTACGAACTGCTAGATTGGCAGGAGCTGGGACAGAGCAACGGGAGCTCACTCCGTTGTGGGGATTTGAACTGCCGACCTTTCAATTGGCACACCAAGAGGCTCAGTGGTTTAGACCACAGCGCCACCCACGTCCCAACCACTCTCTCTAAGAGTCGAAGGGAGGGGAAATTAAGAAGCTGTGTTGTACTGAGTCAGACCAATTGGTCCATCTCTGTCAGTAATCTCTATGCTGCCTGACAACTGCTCTCCAGGGTTCCTCCCAGCCATACCTGGCAATTGAACCAGGAACCTTTTGCATGCAAAACAGATCCATGGTCCATCCCCCGCCACTTGCAGCAAGCTAGAAGGGCATTGGATATAGCAGTTGATCATCCATGGATTCTCCCTGCCACCATAGGATTGCTCTGTTGATCTGGCTGTCTTTCAGATGTCCATATATGCAGAACATATGCTATTGTGAAAGCAAGATTGTCTTTCCCCCTGCTCACTGTAATTATATCTGGATGCTCTCCCCATTAAAGTTCAGCAGCCAATCTCCGGTTTTACTGTTACTAATATCAGTACAGTAGGGGGTTGCTCTCACTGAAACGAAGTGAAACAATTTAAGGTAAATATTTGATAGAGAATCCATTAGTAGTTGCACATTGTAGACCTCACGTAGGCTCCTGTTCTTCAGGAAACAATATATTGATTAGCATTTATGGGTAGGTGCATTACTAATTGCCAGTACTTAATAAGAAGAAACACTGGATCTCAGCCACTAGATGGGACATAATGTGAAGGAGGCTTTTTGCAGTGGTAGCTACATCTTCATTTTTGTTTTATTTATTTTTTATCCTCAGATATATCCTAGGTATAACTAAGGAGAAACGTTTGTTTTGAAAAGATCCTCACTGATCTAAGGACATTTCGGAAATAGATTAGACATTTCTAAATCATTCAGTAGAACTACACCTTCCTCATTCATGGAAAGACCCCATTCATTATAGTTCATAAACAAAGACTTTCTAAGATACTATTGTATAATAATACAGATTAGATATGCTGTGTTTTAGATTATATATACTTATGATGTTATTGTTTGCTTTATATTCTTTGAGGTTTTATTACAATCAAGTGGTAGATAAATTTTGTTACATAAAATAAATAAGTAAACAAATTATTTTTGTATTTTTTGTAAACTGCATAGAGACTGTTTTGATATTAAATGGTATATAAATATTTGAAATGAAATAACATAAAGGCAACACAGTATTGTTGATTGTTAATTGGTTCTGTGAAATAGCAATGGGAAGAGCTGGAATCTCTTTAGAAGTCTGCTTTGTTTTTGTTTAAAAAAGAAATATGACAGCTCTCCCAAAAAGAAATTGGTAGTTCATTAAAAATTGCATTGATTTTAAGGTTTCCTTAATCTGCTTTACATAAATCATGGGATAATAGATTATCATTATAACTGAATAGAAGGTTTCATTCTGTGTTTCCAGATAATCTTCCTCTCTCCCACAGCTATACCAGAATTGGAGAAAATAAATTACTTAGCACAGCTATCCTTAGAATTTCTAAACTAAGTGGTACGATGGGTAGGTATTTCCAGAATGGGAAATAAAGATATGGCCTAGATTGCAAAACAGCAGAGTTAAAATGAAGATTGGTTTTTGCCATCTTTCTTGTTTTTATTGAGCTCTCAAGCCAAAGTGAATGTTGGCTTATGATTCAATTACAGGTTTGGTTAACTGTCATTCCCTTTATATTTAAAGACGGAAACTTATTTTCAGGTTGGATGGCTTTTACTGTAAATTAAGGAAGACCACAAAGGAAGTGGGGGAGTCTCTCTGAACTAAAGGAGAAGACACTGGTCTTCCCATATGAATTTTTTCTAACAAAAGATTTGGAGAGGAAAAGAAGCCTAAAGTACTCACAACACTTACTTTAATAGGAACTGGAAAGTTTTCATTAGGTTGGGTCTAGACTTACAGAGCAATCCAAATTCCCTTTGCTGGTGTGGAGTGCGTGTGGATTGGGCAGAGGTGTCCCTCTGCCAAGCCCTGCCAGCTCTTCTGTAGGCCCCCCAAGAGCGTCTGCCTGTGGATTGACACAGCAATGTTCCACTGGTGTGAAACTTCCATGTGTGGCTGGGCAGAATGACCTGCCAGCCTCAAATGGAGCTTCATGGGAGTGGGGCTGGGACAGACCTGGATCCCTTAGACCTTGAAATGGCCCTGCTGCTGTCACATGATAGCATCAGCCCAAGCCTGGCCCAATTGCTACGCTGCCTCCAGGCTGGTGCAGCAAATTGTCTGCCCGTGATCTCCTGCTGCCCCAGCCGCCGTGAGCAGTAGGGCTGTGTTTGTGGCAGTGACTCCACTGCTCCACAAAATCCCTGCCAGGGCGGAGGAAAGGTCTGACTAGAAGTGCAGTTGGTGAGAAGCTGTGGAGAGCCACTTTCCAGCAACTACAGTTCCCAGAATGTCTTGTGAGTAATGGAAGACATCATAAGACTGTTAAATTAGCCCACAGATAAATTAGCAACCAGGCAGAGTGGCATGTTTGCTGAGGTAGCACGTGCCCTTATTGGCTGCGTAGTTCTGAGTGTTTCCCCCCTGTATATGTTTTGTTGAATTTCTCCCTGCTGTGCACAAGGCATATGCTCTTATATTTCCCCCTTAGATTATACCCTGTTTTTATTCAGTTTCCTCAGTAAAGTGTAATTAAGGATACTTTTCTCTTTGGACTCCTGCTGTGTTATTTAAGCAACTTTGCAGACAAAGACGTGACATGGCATCAGGAAGAACTTTCTGACAGTAAGAGCTGTTTGACAGTGGAACAGTCTTCCCTTAGAAGGTGGTGGACTCTCCTTCCCTTGGAGGTTTTTAAGCAGAGGTTGGGTGGCTATCAGTTATGGATGCTTTAGGCTCCTGCCCTGCAGGGGGGTTGGACTAGATGACCCTTGGGATACCTTCCAACACTACAATTCTATGATTCTATCTAAATATCGAATTGATATATTTCCTAAAGAAACAACGGATGTTTCTGTGAAGTGTTTTTTTCTGCAGTCTAGGTAAAATTCTGGAGTTTGTATGATGCTTCAGCAGACAGACCATTTAGAAGAGCACAACACCGAATCCCACCCATAGTTTCCCCTCATTTCTCAGCAAACTGTTTTTTAAACAACACCAACACCAACAATTTATTTCTACCCCGCCCATCTGGCTTTGAGATTTCATGGTGATTGATTTTTCACGCCCCCTGTGGTATATTACTACTGTGCTTGAGATACCTTACAAAGAAAAAAAGTTATTGTGAGCAGTGAGAACGACCAAGCTCCACATAACGTCACCTACCTCTCCGTTACCCACCAAATGGTGGAAACTTCTGGAGCCAATACATCTTATGCTGCTTGTAAATTTTTAATGTCGAATGAGGCATTCAAGTTCATGTTTTCCCCAGAACAGCTTTCAGAGTTAATGCACAAGGCAGTTCTAAATTGTGCCGGTATTTCTTTTACTTAAATTATCTTGCTATAGGAAACGGAGAGGGAGGGGGACACACAATCCGTTCACAGCATCAATACATCATATAGCCCCTGCCGACAATGCGTACAGAAAATGTTCACATTTCAGTGTTTTAAAGAATGCAACTCTCCTGCAGTCGATGGGTCAAGGAAGGAGATCCCAACTGAACACCAGGAAGGACATTCTGGCAATAAGAGCAGTTCGGCAGTGGAACAGACTCCCTCAGAAGGTGGTGGACTCTCCTTCAGAGAGGTTTTTAAGCAGAGGTTGGATGGTCATTTGTCATGTATGATCTAGTTGAGATTCTTGCATTGCAGAATCTCAACTAGATCATACATGAATTGTCAATCTATTTTTTTTAAAGTAATCCCCATTAAAAAGAGGTGAGGGGGCGTGACCTAACTGAGTCTAGGAACACAACTCTCAGGTCTTAACAGCTTCATGCACTAACTAGCACTCATGCGTAGTTATATTTCACTGCAATTTCCCACATCTTATGAGACAGATAGGACAAGCCTTGTTCCTCAGGGATTTCTCCCTTGGCTTGGCTCTCTAGCTTTACATCATGTAATAAGAATAATAAAGGGAGGTATTCTAACCATGGACCAATGCCAGGGTTGCAAAATTGTATGACCATGACTATATTGCGCTTGGCATTATTACAACAGAAAATCCCCAAATATAGCCTACTGTGGTTTGAGTATCTACAGCTACAATAACATCTTAAGAAAAATGAGAATTTAAAACAACAGATTACCCAATAACTTACTGAGATGGACAGACATTTGGAATCAGCATGAGATTTATTGAAGGATAGCACTATAGTAATTCTTGCTCAGTGAGACTCAAGAGCATACAACAAGTTAACTAGGGAGGGGGAAGAGGAAAAGGAATATTCACTTGGAATAAGATATTATAGAGGATGAAACTTGGGCTGTTTCGTGGGTAAGCCACCTATTAGATCCATTAGCACAGGGATCGCCAATATGGTTACCCCCAGATGTTGGACAGTTCCCATCATTCCTGAGCACTGGCCATGATGGCTGGGGCTGATGGGAGTTGGAGTCCAACAACATCTGGAAGAAACTATGTTGGCTACCCCTATGTTAGTGTTAACTTAAAACAGAACTGTTTCAAAGTTATGATATTCTGGTATTAATATTATCCAGCCCTAAGTTGGAGATGGAAAATTATGCAAATGTTCTGGAGATCTTGTGAATCACCTGACCAGTGCTTCTTCTTTTTTTACTGGGGGTACTCAAGGGCATGGAGTACTAGCAACATTTCCCCCAGAAGAAAGGTATTGGTTAAAAGTTTGGCACTTATTGTAACAACTTCATGGTGAGTACTGGCACCTTTTTTTCTCTAGAAGAAAAGCACTGCATCTGGCTTTCCCGTATACGCGACTCCTTATATAACAGTTGGACACCTGAACATTAATAAGCTATTGAGATCATGGGATATTTATTGGAATTCTAGCCAAAATGTGGCCTCATTTCAAGAGTGATCAAATCAACACAATAGAGTCTGGAAGGATGCATCAAACATAGTTGAATGGTTGCCTCTGATTATTAGAGGCTAAAAGTACAATACAAAAATAAATAAAAAAGGAATGCGGGTGGCGCTGTGGGTTAAACCACAGAGTCTAGAGCTTGCCAATCAGAAGGTCGGTGGTTCAAATCCCCACGATGGGGTGAGCTCCCGTTGCTCAGTCGCTGCTCCTGTCAACCTAGCAGTTCGAAAGTACGAAGTGCAAGTAGAAAATAGGTACCGCTCCGGCGGTAAGGTACACAGCGTTTCTGTGCACTCCTCTGGTTTCTCCAGAAGTGGCTTAGTCATGCTGGCCACATGACCTGGAAGCTGTACACCAGCTCCCTCGGCCAGTAAAGCAGGATGAGCACCGCAACCCCAGAGTCATCTGCAACTGGACCTAACGGTCAGGGGTCCCTTTACCTTTAAATACAAAAGTGTTGTATCCAGTGCTAACCCTACTCAAAGTAGCTCCACTGAAATTAAGGGGCATGACTATATTAGGTCCATTAATATCTGTGAGCCTACTTTGAGTAGGACTCAGGGCTTGTCCACACGCCCGCTGGCCCCATGCCTAAAAATCATAGGTTTGAGTGGTTTTCCACTTGCAAGGGTCTGAGTGGTTTTGTCTTAGCCCTGCTGCTTTCCCCTGAAAAACCCACACTTTAGCACTAAATCAGAACAAACAGCAATCTGAAGACAACCCAACTGCCATTTGCTCTGATTCAAACCATGGGTTTTCTCCAGGGAAAGTGGCAGCGGAAATGGAAGTGTAGGAGAGCCCTAAGGTAGAGACAACAACCCAAACTATTTTGCATTTGGTAGGCTATTTCAGAAGCTGTATGTTGGCTATACATAACTATAGGGATATCTTTAAATTGTGATATTCATGTTCTCTGCCTATCCAATAGCTAACTTGTAGCGGTATTTCATATTTTACCTTTTCATGGTTCACATGCAATATCATTTAGTATTTGTCTGTATTGACAGATGACATGTAATCCTTTTTAATGGCATTTGAAAGATGAAGTGTTGTTCATTAGTTAGCAACATTTGACCCTATCTGACAGTATGCAGCCTATGGGATATCATACTTTTCTGCTAAAACAAACAAGAGACACTTGACACTTTTAAAGCAATAAATGAACAAACAGACCATATGTGCACTTTGAAACTGTCCATTCAAAATCTGAGGGGGAACTTTTGAGGGGCAAATGTTCGTGAGCTTCAAGTGTTGGCACATTTTCATTTCAGTTCCAGTAAAGACCAAACACACTGGGAAAGATATGTCTCAACAGTGATAACTCTAGCGGTCAGCCAGGAACTGCTAGGCTGCCTCATGTGGCTAGTGGTCTATGTCGGGCTTAATGGTTGTGTAGTCCTCAGTTTAATCAAACTCTTCTACAAGGCCATCTCAAAAGGGGGCAGTGCATCTCACTTCGCTGTTAGAGGCAAAATGAGAACGCAACATCCCGCCCCGCTGCTGGCCTGCTTCTCGCATCCTGCATTGCACAGCAGCGTGAAGCGCTGGCAGCCGTGCTGGCTTCCTGTAAGATTTCATGAGATCTTGAGTGTTCTGCGATCTTGTGCGCCCGCGAGATTTCACCAGTGCTGCTGCAGCTTCTCTGGAGGTGGTGGGGTGGGCAGGGCACTTCTGCCACTGAAGTGGTTGCCTCACCTTGCCTTGTGGGTGGGCCAGCTCTGCAAATGCTCGTCGCCCCCCTCTTTGTTCTGAAGATGCCTTGTGACACTGGTCTTGTTCTGATCACACTCATTTGAATAGGAAATTGCACAGGACACATTCCTAGCAGATTGTTACTTCCTGGTCTCTTGTTAAGTATCTCGGCAATGCTACTTGCCTGCATGCATCTGCTGTATTAGGATACTGTGTTTATTCCAGAGTTCCATATCCACATGATGCCCTGGCACGTGCCGTTCCCGAAAGCTTACAAAATTAGCCAACCAATCGTTGCTTTGCTCAGATATTTTACAGAAGTGTGCACTCTTACCCCTTTGTCTCCAGGCTAGAGCTCCCTTGTCAAAAGAATCCATTTTTAGAACTAAATATACTGTTGTACAGCAAGTCATGCAGAAGGCTTATCCGTCTGATTTGTGTTCATGCAAGATTTCTTCCCATCGCGTCTGCATGCAAATCCATTTGAAGTCCAGATAAATAACTACATTAAAGCAAAACAAAGGAAATAGCAGTGACACCAAAGGGATTTTTCTCAGCTTCTTCGAATATCCGCATTGTCTTAAGAGTCTTGCAACTATCGGTGCATTATCATATTTTTCTCTCCTGACTTCATTCGGTTTTAGCTTTTGTGACACAAGCAGCTTCAAGCATCGTAGAAGCTATTGCAGCACTCTGCTTATGGGCAGCTACAGTAAAGAAATATTCAGGGCTGCCACACTTGCATCTCCAAAAATCATTTTCTACTCCACCTGTACACTTAGAGACAATGAGTTGTATCCAACTAAATTCCACTTGGAGTAAAAACACTGAAATTAATGGACCTAAGTTAGTTATCTCTGCTTATTTCAGTGGGTCGGGTCGGAGTATTGTTGGACACAGCCCAAAGTATATATTCAATGTTGTGGTATAGGGTGGTATTACAATAAGTTTTACTCAGAGTAAACTCATTAACTTAGTGGACTTTGTTCATTAATTTCTATTCTGAGTAAAACTTGACTATTACTCATAGTTCTCTGAAATCCTAGTACTCCAGAACTCTTATCTTTGAATGCTCCCACATGCACATTGTAAAATCTATGTATTTCTAATGTTCTCATTGTTACAGCTGTAAATTTTACAATAAAACAGAAGAGTTTAATCAAATGCTATAACAATAAAGTAAATTATGTAGACAGACGAAAACTGATAATAGGAACTAAAAGAGGAAGCAAAATACTTTAGAACTGGGAACATCTAAAAAATAAAGATAATGCTAAGCGAAACAATGGCATAGCATGAACACGTGCAAAACTCTGTATGAACTCTGCACATTAGATTGTGGCCATTTTGCATTTTTGGAAGCTAAGTCATCATGTGGTTTAGAATGTTGTCTGAACCCAGGCAGGTGGTTTGTCTGATGAACCACAATTTCACACTTGTCTCCAAATTTTGCAATATATATATCAAATAAGGTACCACGGTAAATTAAAAATTACATATTTTAGGGTGAGATATGTTTATAAATGCATACACAAAGATAAATGCACATATATTTTGTGACAAAATTAATATTTTAATACATGTTTTTCTGTGTTTTCTTTTAAAACACAGACTGATGTAGAAATGGAATGGACCCATGAAGGAACACACGTAAACTGATGGAAAGATACTAATCCATCCATCTGTGGGCCCACCAGGGGTCACTTGGGCCTGGGCCCCCTCAATCCTGGAGCTGGTCCTCACATGGGCTTTGCAGAATTGCCCCTTATCTGATGGACTCTGCTCATTCTAGAAAAAAAAGTTGCTGTGGTAAAACTCCTGTGAAGAAGGAAAGGGGCAGAATCCGCTGACTGATTCCTGTCTCAACCGAACAATTCCTCCTCTTGATGTGTGTGGAGGCCTGATCTCCTTGGAAAGCCAAGTGGAAAATGCCAGCCTGTGATGCAGAGACAAACAGGCAACATTCAAATCGACGGTGCAGCTAACTCTGTCGCTATTCGCCTAAGAATGGCTTTCTTTCATAGTCGGCAAGTCATCTCGGCAGCAGTATTAGCTCATCAGAAAAGTTCCTTCAGAGACTTCTTGGTTTTCACTCCCCAGCTCCACTTTCCTTGCATGCTTTATTTATTTCCTCTTCAGTGCTCCCTCTCCCTCTCAGTCTCCTTGCTGCTTTTAACCTTCCTCCAAGGATCTGCCGCAGAAATCTCTCCGCTGGCCATTGTACACAGCTCAGGGCCTTGTTGAGTTTATTAGTTCACCGAGGGCCCTAACTTCCAAAGGAATTAGCTTGCTCTTTTGTTTCTCAGTCTGCCCAAGCCCTGCATGAGCCTCATCAGAAAGTGTAGGACTGTGTCTGAGCTGTTTTTAACAGAGCTTTGAGGGGCCACTTTGGCGACAGTTCAAATCTCTGGTGAACTGCTCATTATATTTCTAATAAAGACATGTGTCTGTGTTTCTTTTTATTGGGCTGGAGTAGAGCACCAAGAGGAAGCATGCGTTTTCATTCAAAATCACATAGAAAAGGTGGAGCAAATCTTTATTTTCCCTGTCCGAAAATTGGCGGGGGCGGGGTTTTTTTTGGTTTTTTTTTGCAGGTTATAAATTAATCGCTCAGGGTTATGAACTCTACTGGCCAGTCACTGTTTCAGCCACTCATGACTGCTCTTATCCACACATCATGATTTGTTTGAGGGGGTTGTAACAGTATGGACTGGTGGCACATCTGATGACTTGTATGTGTGAATGAGCCATCACGTGTATAACACGCTGCAGTCAAACATCTCAAATATGCAGTGCTTTGCATCAGAGCTTGTTCATACATTTAGTTGCCAGATACCAAAACATGTTTTTATTTAATTATTTCATTTGTGTGAATAAAAGGCTCATTCAAGGCACAAAAGGGGTTCGATCCAGTAGATGCTTCCACGGATGGAAGAGAGGGGGAGGATATTTTTGTTTATTTACCCTTCTACTAGTAGCCCCCGTCCTGTACCAACTCCCATACTGTTCCGAAGAGCCAATTAACCCTCTGGGGAAAATGGAGTGGGAAAAGGGGTTGCAAGGGAAAAGGGCAACCAGGAAAATAGCCTCCCCCTTCATTGTGTAGGAGCAGAAAAATCAGTAGAGTTTTTCACAACGAGGAATTGTGAAGAAATTCAGTTCAGTTCCGATTTAAAGGTGAGGTTTGCGTTTCATGTTTGGAAACAACACCCAAACCAAAATACAACCATTCTTCGAGAAACACACTTGCCCAAATTTTTGCAATGCCATTCTCCAGGCAGGCAATGTGCACAAAATGGCATAACATCGGAGTAAAGTGTGCATAAATATACTGGTGAAACCATTAATCAACGGTCTCTGTGTGCCTTATACAACCATCCACAAGGAATGATGTGTAACAGCAGGCTAGTCTGCAGATGACTGGGGAACCTATAAGGCATTAGTTTGACTGGGTGGATTCACACAGTAGCTTTCCAGCTTCCGGGCCTTTCCATAAGAAACAACACTCAATTAAGTCATATCTATGTGGCTTTAAATACAGACCAATGCACAATAATGCAAGGATTTGAGAGATCCTCAATTTAACTTCACTGTAAAGGTTTCCTCCTATGTAATCCTGCTTAAATCTGGAACAAGGATAGATCACAGTGAGCACAACGCTCTTTGTTCTCTGCATATCTCCAAATGACTCTGGCAGCTCCCTGAGGATGTATAAACAATGCACAGATCTGCGGTAGCTGAAGGAGTATGTTTATTTGACATCAAGACTTAAATCTGAAGATCATAATACATGGAAAAGATGCACCACACTAGCCCACCTTTTCTGCAATAAGCAAATAGGGACCTGACTCATTACCAGACTCCCCCCACCCCAAGAGCACTGCAGGCACCTCATTTGGTAACAGATTTGCCCTACAGTGCCAGAACCTTTGAAGAGACTTAAGCTCTGAGGAAACCTAGAGCCTATTTCTATGTCCTGTGACCTCAGGTTGGCTCTACTTTGTTCAAATGCTGTGTTTCATTACATGGTCTGTTTAAACTCCCAGTTTTCCCCATAGTTCACATAGAGGAACATGGTATCATTTCAGAAGTAATTGTGCCAGAAAGCCTCGTACAAAGAAAGCTAGATAGCTCTCTCCTTTGCCTCTCAGCTTAAGTGGTGGAAACAGCAGGTAAGGTCACTGGAGTTTTGTTGGAGATGGAACATGGAACATAAAACATTTTGCCACTCGGGAGTTGTCCACAGAGGCAAGGAGACAGTGATGTGATATTTGAAGTTTAAAGCAGATTAAGAAAATGGACATGGCTGTAGTATTACAGCAATTCCAGAACTGGCTGTGAGGTTTGAGGGAGAACTTGTTGTGGTGGGATTTTTCCTGTCCAAATGGGATACTATTTGGGAACTATTCCCCTCTTCGTTGTCAATCCCTCTTTCAAGAGAAGTCTGGGAATTGTAGCTCTGTAAGGAGAATGGGGCCTTTCTGTACAACTCAGCACCTTCATAGAATCATAGAACTGTAGAGCTGGAAGGGGTCCTGAGGATCATCTGGTCCAACTGCCCCATACGGGGATTGAACCTGGAACCTTGGTATTATCAGCACCATGCTCTGACCAATGGAGCTATCCCTTAGCAAACTGCAGTTCCCATGGTTCTTTGGGGGAAGCCATGACTGCTTAAACTGGTGTGATGCAAGTGTTACCCCACTTATGCACAATTGATGGACACGTGAACACGTATATGCAAGGTGCCAGGAAATGATAGAGATTAGATAGATAGATGATAGATAGATAGATAGATAGATGATAGATAGATAGATAGATAGATGATAGATAGATAGATGATAGAATCATTAGAGGAAATGGAGGGAGAGAGCAGGAGAGTCCTTCAATACAACCTTTTGGTTCCTGAAATTCATTCTGATTGTGCTGATAAAGTATAACAGATAGAATTCTACAGGATGTGTTGCTAGCCTGTGAAAACACTCAATATCCAAGGATCCCTAAGCATGCACGTCCAGATGGTATAGACATCAGGCGCCATCCTGGCATCTTCACTAGGTTGCAAGTGGCCAATAGCCAGGAGCAAAATGCGCCTGGTGAATTTCGAACGCTGATGGTCAGCCAAACGTCAACACAGATTTTGAACTCAGAAGCTACTAGTGACACCTTAATTTACACACCTCCTCTTTTATAAAGTTAAGAGTTGAGGAGGAGAATTGACATTGCTGAGATTCCACTGACATTTCAGTAAAAGCAAAACTGAGAATGAATGTGATGGCTCCTCATCAACGAAAACATCAGATAAAATTCCAACACAACGTGTTTCAATGAAAGTAGTTATTCCCCATCCCACCAGAAAGGGCTTTTACATACCCCTGGCTTTTCTTACCAGAGGTAAAAGTCCAATAATATTTGTAGCTGAAACATCCGGGGATTTTCAGTTTTGATAACGCTAGCAAATTTGAGACAAGAGGTCTTCATAATTTTAATTCTTAACATGTATATGAGATTTTCAGTTTTCCTTGTATTCTTTGGGAATAGGATTGTATCCAGAATGAGATTATTATGCAAGACTGTTTAGATAGAAGCAATAGTTCCCCTCTGAATGAAAACTTAATTTTTAAATAAATTACCGTAAATTAAATTTTAGAATGCGATACAGTCAAGATCACTGTTTAAAGTCCACTTTATTATTTTTGAATGAGTTCACTGTAGAAATCAAGCTCTGACTCAGTTCTTCCACCACCTCCTTGCCATTACTAAAAGAAAAATAAATTCATCTTCTCATTAGGGAACAAGTGGAATGTTATCCTTTGCCAGGAACCTACAGTTAAGGGGGAGAGTGCATTTCTCTAAGGCAGTGTCTAATCCCATTATAAGGTCTGATACAGCTGCAGCAGAGATAAACTGGGGAGCCATTTAGAAAATTTAGGTTAGTTATAATAGCCTGAGCAAATCTATTTCTAACTTACTGTATTTCCTAATTCCTAGCCTAATCCAGAGCCTTGAGAATTTCACGGTTTGTGTGTGTGTGTGTGTGTGTGTGTGTGTGCGCGCACACACACACACACACATTTGGTATACATATATACACAAACGTGCATGTCTGTTTCTCTGTGTGTACAGTTGTATAGTAACCCAATGCAAAGGAGAAGAGGGTTTTTGCATTTTCAACAGGAAGTTTCAGCAAGTACAACAGCTTTCCTCTGAACAACCAACTGCACTTGTCAAAATCCCCTCTCCTTTCCTGTAATTTGCCTCTGGTTCCTCTGCAGTTCAGCATGGTGTATAGTGAGGGATTGGGGTAGATGTCTTGATCCCATAGCTTCCAAAAGCACCCTTCAACAGCAGTTTCATTCCCAACAGAACCTCCTGCACAAGATGTGTACTGCCTGAGGTTAATTTTCAGTCCCAGGGAGGCAGCAAAATCAGGTGCCCCTGGCGAACATCCCAAAATGGGTTGATGGGCTATAACAGGTCACAAGTTATATATGCCAGCTCTTGTGTTTCGCTTTCATGATACAGATTCCTGGATTTTGAGAGCCACTTAACACCTTATAGTTCTTGTCATAGATATGGCTTGAGGGAGCACTTGCTTAAATGAAAACCAGCACATATTTCTTTCTTTTTTTCTACTTAGGCAACAGAGATGTGTATGCCTGTTTTTGAATGCACACGACAGATGCATAAGCCTGCTGCATGTAACAATTTTTTATTTTCAGTAAAACATGTGGACAAAAGAAGTCAGGTATTGCAAGCTGCAAACAAGCTAGAGAGGACCTAATGGTGTCAAAATGGTGGTCAAGTAGCCAGGGGAGCCTTTATATAAAACCTGTCCCTCTGCCTTCTTTCCACACTAAAACACTGTTCAGATCTTTTTCTCCCCTCCTCCAAAGCATGGTGTACCAGCAGGCTCTGGGCACATGTAGGAAAGATTTGGAACAAAACACAAACATTTTCTGACACTGTCAAAGCAGATAGAGTCTGATAACAAGATATCCTTGATTCCCTTCTATTGATGTTCCTCCGGCAAAAGCTCGGCTGAAGAGATGAGCCCTGTGCTCTGTCCCTTGAAGGTTAGAGGACCAGCTGTGATGGACCAACAAGTGAAGCAAAGCTGAAAGCACGTCACTGAGAACTATCTGCCTCCAGGACCCAGAAGTGCTAAAACAAGAGTGTCTAATGGAGGGGGAGGAAAAGTCCCAACAAATGTACCACATTCAACAATGACACACCGGTGAATAAAGATGCCATCTCTAGCAAAATCCTAAATCGTATGTAATGACGACTGATGATGGTGATTGCTTAATGATTCCTCCAAGGAGCTCAAGGAAGCTTACAGGATTGTCTGCACCCCCCCCCCATTTTATTCTCACAACAACCCCATTACGCTTAGAGAGGCTGTTTGACCAAAAATAAACTGAGAGGAGATTTGAACCTGGCCTGGCTGTAATTCCAGTCTAATACTAATTTCTATACAATGGTGTCTATACAATGGTGTCTCATTGTTGATGTGGAAAAGCCAATTCCCAACATTTCCACCATAACCTAGGACAAAAAAGGAGCTCAGATGTTGGGGCTATTAAAGGGCAATGACCTCACCTCAATTACATCACTGAGGGCAACACCCCCCCCCCTAAGTTCTATACAATGGTGTCTCATTGTTGATGTGGAAAAGCCAATTCCCAACATTTCCACCATAACCTAGGACAAAAAAGGAGCTCAGATGTTGGGGCTATTAAAGGGCAATGACCTCACCTCAATTACATCACTGAGGGCAACACCCCCCCCTAAGTTCTTCACCAACAAGGAACCTATCATAATAATGTGGGCCTTTTGTGAGCAAATAATAAACAACTCCATGAAGATATATCTAAGCATCACGTGGATTTTTTTTATATATATAAATGTCCAGTCAGCCAGCTAAGCTGAATTATTATCTATTTCACAGCCAAGTGTTATAGGGTGTAGTCTAGGAAGTCCAAACCCTCCCTAAGTCTGTTCTGCTGGACCTCTGGATTTCCTGTTTCATCCTCTTCCTTTTTTTTCCCACTACAGAGAGGGTTCCGCACACTACAAAGTACAGTAAAAGTGAGACCCCACCCACCCACCAATTCAATTAAGCCCTGACAGCAAAATACAAAGTATGTCAGTCCAAAGTCAGCCTAAATTTGCATCTTTACATATAAATTAGCTGGTGCATATTTCAGGCACATTTGTGTCATGGGCCTATGCCTCAAGCCTCTTGAAAACCTAGCAACACAACAAGCTTGCTCAAAGAAGCTTGTCCCATCACTTTTCCTTGAAAGTTCATCACTGTCTTTCTACATTGGACTCTTCTGCCCTTATTTCTCCCTTGCCTATCTAGTTCTTATCACCCTCAGCTGCCTAAAGGTCTTCTTTTCTCTTGACATGGTGTGTTTCACTTTTTTCCTTTTTGCCATAAATCAGTTCCCCAAAGTACCTGTGCCGGTACCACTGTTTTGTCTAGCACCCCCTGTTTTTTCCAGCCCACGCAAGACTGAGGTCTATTGCAAAGCTTCCACCAAACCTCACATCCAGAAGGCATTCTGATACAGCAGACCTATGTTATAAAGTTCCAAGACTAAAACTAATTTGAACCATGTATTTTGCAGGGTTTTCTGTTACAAATAGGAACAAGGAGGTCCCCATTGTTACCCTTGCTCTTAGCTATTGTTATAGAACCATTTGCAATCCCAAAAATAAATGGATGCAATAAGGGGAAACTGTTCCAATGAGCTTTCCCAGTTGGATGAATAAAATTCAATGTCATCGGTGTTGACTTTGAATTGCTTTTAAATCTACCTGCTATTTTCTGCATTGCATTTAACTTCTTTTTTTAAAGCTGCTTTTAATGTTACCTGTACAGTGCCTGAACATGTGTGTGTGGAAGGTGATTAATTGATTAAATAATAACAACAATGAAAACAACAAGAGACTTTAACTGGGCTTTTGGAAGGCAAGATCTTTCCTGCTACCCTCAAATCAGCTGCTTGCTCCTGAACACTGGGGGCAGCCAGTCCATTTCCTGCACTCGTATATCTCCCTCAGGCATCACAGAGAGCCAGATGCTTCACATACCTTGCCTCCCTCATTCCTTGGGGTAGACCAGATGGTCAGTAGTGATGCACAAAAGGCTTATCTGAAAAGAGGAAGGATGCTGCCGTTTTGAGGCATAGACCCTCAGCATCCAAATTAGACAAAATGGCACAGAACTCTGGACTTGGCGACGGTGGGCGTGGGGGGAGGAATCCCTTACCCTCTCAGGTCTTGCATCTGCAATGCATCTTGGAAAAGAGTTTGGCACTTCAGGGATACACCCACTGCACTTTTAAAATGTTCTCTCGGTGCATCGCCCTAGAGTTTGGGTGCCATATGGCTGCTGAAAATTGATGCGCAACAGCTGAAACTGATTATCATCCAGCACATGCTTAATGATCCTATATCTGGTTTAGTTAAGGCTATAGGTGACTCAGTCTCTTTACCTGCATTACATAAGAGGTAGCTAAAGTGTTTAAAGCGTACAGGTAAAGAATGAAAATGTCAACTGCTTCAATCGATTCACTATATCTGTAGGAATTGGAAAAGTCCTAGCACACCTCTTGCTGACTCTTGCTTATTCAAACTCATGTGCCCCTCTGCGTGCATAGCCTGGCTTCACTGAGTCAGACCACTGATCCATCTATGCCACTACTATCCCTGGGAACAATGTTCCAGAATGGATACTGTGGAATGCCCTCCCGTCATATGTCAAAGAGATAAACAACTACACAACTTTTAGAAGACATCTGAAGGCAGCCCTGTATAGAGAAATTTTTAATGGTGGTTGTTTTTCTGTGGTCTTATATGTGTTGCAAGCCACCCAGAGTGGCTGGGGAAACTCAGTCAGATGGGCAGGGTATAATTAAAATAATAATAATAACAACAACAACAACTATTATTATTATTATTATTATTATTATTATTACGCTCACCGCTTACCCAGTGGGCATCGGTTGTTCTCCGCCTCCTTCCCGGCAATTCCCCACAACCATTACAACCATGGGGGCGTAACTTCCCAGCAAGTAGACAGGTTCAAATGGGCCAATCAGGGTCTAGGTCTTGTGGAATTCCTTTGCTGGCCTGCTGGGCACTGGCCACAGCCATGACAGGCTGAGCAGCAACACATAAAAGTGCTGGCTGTGTGTGGCCTCTGCAGTGCAGTTGGCTGAAGAAGCAACCCCCACCCTTACCTTTAATCATTATGTCATTTCAGGTTGAAAGTTCAACAATGCAGCTTAAACAAATTTCATTTCCAGGTTGCTGACTTAACCATGTTTCTTCCGGGCCTTTTGTTTTCAGCCAGGTTTGTTTACTGACCTTGCTATGGGTGCTAATCAGTGCCGGATTTATGTATAAGCTAAACAAGCTATAGTTTAGGGCCCCACTCTCTTGGGGGCCCCCAAAAAAATTAAAGGAAAAAACCTGGATGTACATTGCCAAAATATAAGATAAAAAACAAACTAAATAAAACCTACATACAGCAACAGTGTTTTGTGTTGTGTAGGCTCCTATGGTGTAAGTAATGGGCCCTGCCTGCCAGCCTGCTCCCTAAAATATCACTGATTTTGCTCATTTCTATATATAGGGTGCCTACATTCTGCATGGACTGGTTGCATAGCAGCATGTGCAAATGGCTTTAGATATCTATTAGGCCCATAAATTACCATATAGCATATATTCAACACAAAAAACGGTGATAAATTGTTGTTGACAAAGGACAGCTGGACATATAAAGGGCCTCATTACCTTCAGTAGTTTGGTCCTCATCAAACCTAAATCCGGTCCTGGTGCTAATAGTTGCCATATTCAGAGCAGGGAAGGAATTTCCCTCTAGACAAATTGGCCAGTCAAAAGGTTTTGCCTTCCCCATAGCAAAACATCACAACTTTGGGCAGTTAAGGCATTCAGTGGAATCCTAGTCTTCAAACTTGGGTGAAGTGGTGCATTACCCAGTACTGATCCAGCGGCGTATTCAGGTTACCCTGTTAGAGGGGTCTCCGTAGAAGTCTCTGCCCAGAAGCCAAGCATGGGGTAGATGGGTCCTAGTGCCTCCAGTGGCAGCTTTAGGATGGCCACATTAATAGATCAACATTTTTTTTGGGGGGGGGGACATAATCCTGGCTCTACCCTGCAGCAGTTTCAGCTGTAATGAATATATACCCAATGCCTGATCCAAAGCTCCACCTATACCTGTAAACAATAAAATTGCGACCATTAACATTTTCAGTCCAAACTGGTTGTCAGCCTCACTCTGTTTTGTCACAGGTTATCTAGGTGCTGGCCCGGTGGGGATCGGAGGAGGATGGCTCTGCAACAGGGCCCACAATGTCAGACCCATCTCTGGCAAAAGATGGCTGTTCCCAGGGATTGAATTAGAGTCCCTAAAGACGTAAAGCATGTGCTCTACCACTGAACTCCGACCTCTGCCAAACACATAAATATTCCGTTTTGAATGTCACTCTGGGTAAAGAGGGACACCAGAAAGTGCTATTTGTGTCTCCGATAAATCAGAGCATAGGGGAAAGGCCGACAAGGGTTGATTCTACTTTCAGGACTATTGCAACCTTCATTGTGACAAATGAAAACTTTTTTATGCCAACAGGTCTATTCAGTTATTTAATTTTCATTTTTTAGATGAGCCGGCCATTCTTGTGATTGTATTTTCAGCTATTTTCTGTTGTGCACCAACTTGCTATTTTAGATTAAAAAATTAAAAATAACAGCCCTAGGGTCCTTTTTCTTCCCCATCAGCTTTTTCTCCATATAAGGCCCATGCACAAAATTAGAAAGTCCAAGCATTTACACTAAATTGCTACTGTTTTATGAACGATTCAAGCAATACCATCTGTGGCACATGATTATCAACATTTACTTGTTTAATTTCAGTCATTCTATAGGATTATGTGCTCAACATATACGAGTGTCTTTTAAAGTATTTGTCTAGTACAGAACACTCACTACTTTTGGACTTTCTCCAGGAAACTCTGTAAAAATCTGTTTTTACAAAGAGAACAAATTTGCAGAACAAAAATGGGAAATTTCACACATTCCAACAGCCAAGTTACATTTCTTTTTGAAACAGGAAACAGCATCGCCTTTTCCTTGGCAAAGTAGTAGAGAATTAAGTAGCAGAGACTGTAGATTATTATTTTTTTAACATAACTCCTACACCTCATTGTTAAAACATGTGTGAGATATTACACAAGTTGAGCAATGGGAGGTCTTTGGGCTGCTGGGATTAGTTCATATTCTTCCAATGTAGTTTTTCCCTACGTACCATAGACTGGACCATTAGTTTCTTGTTCAGCACTAGAGATAATCAGGGAGAAAACAGAGGGAGTACTTCTAAGGATTTCTCTCGGCTGAGAAATAGGACATGACCTTTCTACTCCAAATCAGGCATTCTGCTTTGCTAGATTGATGCTAACCAGTTAGCACAATCACATGCTCACCAAGAAGGGTGTCAATGATTTGTGCAAGGCCAAGAAATATCTGTCACACCCATGGACTTCACAGGGTCAATTCACTTGTCTCATCTCATGGGAGTTTAGTTTGGAGAGGTCTTGGTCTTACACATATATCTCTCCTATGTAGAATCTCATATATGTCTAGGAACATAAATGCACATATCTCACCCATGTGATTTATCTACCCCATCCTTATTGTAACGGATGAAGTTACGCATGGAGAGGGACCTAACCACACATGCTGTTCTTCATAACCATGTGTGAATGTGAGGAGATGGGGTGGCAAGAATACTCTAAACACACAGCTTTAATTCTGATGTGAAACATGAACCATCCTTCACTGTTGCTGTTGTTTTACAAGGGTTTTCTGGAAAACCATTTCACCTGTGAACATTTAAACCACTTATTAATTTGTTTGAACTTCTGTACACCCTCAACTTTCAGTATTTCTGCTCCCAGCCAGACTAAAAAATGATGACGAATCATTAGGAACTGCAAGACAACATTTCAAAACAATTAGAGGTCCATTTGCCTCTGAAATTCCTCACTTTGATCTTGTGTTTGTGAGCATAATGCACATGTGCATGATAGCAAAGGATAGCATTAGGCCAAATGGCATTATAGCGGAGGTGGGAGATGCAAATTATTTGGAAATGCTAGCAGTGGCATTGCAACCTCACTGTGGCCCTACTGGTGTTGTCTGACTACAAAAGCCATCATTCACACCATAGCTGCCAAGTATCCCGTATCCGCCGGGAAAACCCTTTTTTCTTACCATTTCCCGACAGTCTCCCGTTTGGTGAAAAATCCCCGTATTGTCCCTTAAATTCTGCCCAGCGGCCATTTTTCTGGTGCCGCTTTGCCCTTCTATGGGCACCAGAAAATGGCGGCGCCGGAAGTCACTTCCGCGCATGACCGGAAGTTGTGTGACGCGACTTCCGGTGGCGCTTTGCCCTTCTATGGGCATCAGAAAATGGCGGCGCCAGCGCTGGAAGTCGCTTTTACGTGTTTCCGGTCATGCACGGAAGCGACTTCCGGCGCTGGCGCCGCCATTTTCTGGTGCCCATAGAAGGGCGACGCGCCACCGGAAGTTGCGTCACGCAACTTCCGGTCATGCGCGCGCTGCCGATCCCGGATCTTTACGACCCGGACTTGGCAGCTATGATTCACACCCACTGGCTATCCTGGCCGAGGTTGATTTCTGATTTCTGGTGAGCCACAGGTCTCCCATCTTTGGAATGCAGCAGCAGCAATGGTAGGGAGCAGGTTGGCACAGCAGGCAGTTAGATCCAAACCAACTTCAATCATATTGAGTCATTGCAGACAGGGACGGAGCAAGCGGGGGGTGGGTGGGCCGCCCCGGGCACCGCCCTGGAGGGGGTGTCACTCGGGGCCGCCTCCCAGGGGCAAGGCGTAGGCTCCTTTGGCTGCTTCACATGCCACTCAACAGTGGCAGGCGGGGCTGCTGCGTGGAGCCTGCTGGGAGCTGGGCCTAGCCTTTGGGAGCGCCTGCCATAAAAGGGGGGTTGGGGTTGGGGTTGGGGTTGGGGTTGGGGTTAGGGTTAGGGTTAGGGTTAGGGTTAGGGTTAGGGCAAACCACTCCATAGTGCTTTTGCTTCCTCTTGCTCAGGCACTCAAGCGCTACGGAGTGGTTTGCTGCCGCGGCCGCCGCTCCAATACCCGGATCCTGCTCCTAGAGCGGCGGCAAACCGCTCCGTAGCGCTTTTGCTCTTCAGCGCTCTCCTGAGCAGGAGGAAGCAAAAGCGCTATAGAACAGTTTGCCGCTGTCGCTCTAGGATCGGGATCTGGGCGCTGGAGCAGCAGTGCCGGCAACCCACTTTCTAGTGCGATGTGTGACGCATACGTGCGACAGGCGCCCCGCCCCCCAGCGGGGTGCCTTCTGGTTTGCCGCCCTAGGCAGCCAGAAGGCCAGCGACGCCCCTGATTGCAGAGTCCTGTGTAAAATGTGCAGATCAGAACTTAGCTGCCTTATGTTTTGTAGCACAGTTCTAGCAGTTTAAATGTATGAATATATGCATTTATGTATCCATTCAAATATAAAATGCACATTTATATACTTTTTTGAAGAGAAAATATGCATTTAAATTCGTTTTAAAATCTGCAAATTCATGGGCAAAATCATGTGGAAGTGACGCAGACCAGAAAGAGCCACATTCAGTTATTCTGCAAATCAAACTGTTGTCATATGCAAATACTTGAGACCTTTAGGAAACCAAAGGTGAGTTTTCCAAACTGTATAAAAACTGCTTCAGGCACAGCTTAGCAATGATAATCACTAGTGATTCACAACTAGTCCAGACCATTTGCTGCCCATCAGACAGTTACTTAACATTATCAATTAAACCTGGTGGCATTTGACCAGACTCTCTTAACACTGGACTGGATATTTGAATTGGTTGGCTACTTTATTATGGGCGGATAGGGATGAGCCAAACATTTTTTCCTCCATTTTTTGTGCTGGCTTCAGACAGGTTGACAAATTTATCTTAATAGGGAAAGGACGGTATGTAAAGGAATTTAGCCCTTTCACCCCTGAAGGAAGCCACAACTGTTCCTGACCACTTCATCAAGGATTATTAGTTTCACTCCCTTATGTTATAAAACACTGAGGGAGTGCTCAACCGGTTCACTCCATTATGAGCAAGGTCACTTTCCTGGGCATCTTGCTTGCTTACTTTTGCTTTGTTTCCCATGCTTTGTGCTCCTGGCTGTACTATTGATCACCCCCCCCCCCGCAGTTAGTGTTGGGGCAGCTCCATCAGTCTTTGACCCTTTCTGTAACTATTATTCTTCCAGCTTAGGAATCTAAATGTTGCAAATGTCAAGGGGGAAATACTTGCTAAAAGTCCGATTTCCTCTACAAATTAGTAAGCAGGGCAGGAAGCCAATTATTTGGTGATAGATAGATACATTTATTTTCTGGGTCAGTACACTAACCACACTATTTATGAGTTAGCAGAAGCAATTATGAGGCAAGAGAATTTCCTCGCATATACAATATTCACATACTGTTCACTATTAGGGATGAGATTTTCTGAAAATCACGATGTGAATTCTTTTTAGTTTCCATGTCACTCCTTGATCTCAACACGAAGCAAGCTATTCCCAGCCCCAGTTGTACTACAAATGCAAACAATTCTCACATGCTATACACATTATTCTATTATGTGTAGAATATTATATGCATATTAAACACATATAAACTCTAGGTTTTCTGAAATAACCAGCACATAAAAAGATACATACTACAGTGCACATTATTATACTGTACAAATGTCCAGCCAAATATCTGACTCTTTTATATATATGCTTTTTTTAACTTTGCATATAATTAGTTGGGATGGGTGCTCGATGTAAGAGGCAGTGCAGTGTCAGCAAAGCTAGGTGGGACAGAACCACCAAATTCTGTGTATAAATCCATTTGAAATGGATTCCTCCTCCTCCACTATTTGTTATCAAGGGACAGGAAGAGGGACCAGCAACAAAATACTGATACGTAGAATGTTGCTGATTGCGATTCCAGCCACTCAACTCCATTCCTAAATGTTCCCAGTTAAAGGAGCAATCCAAACTGTCTTCCAGGTTGAGCAAGTTAGGATCTGGCATAGCTCCAGCTCAGCCAGGTGATTCCTGATGCATCCATGCTCCCCTGGTATAAGCCTCACATCCTGGCTCATCTGGAGATACACTGATGTAACTTCCTCATCCCAGCTCAGCCGGGGTTCAGGTGAGACTGAAGGATCTTATGCCAGTGTAAGACCTGGAAAATGGGCGTTCTGGGGGAGTGGAGGGGGCAGCATTGTGCTAGAAGCAGCTCCATTTAGCTTGTTCACATGACCAGGCAACCAGGCAGAACTTACGCAAGCAAAAAAGGGTGGTGTAAGTCAAATTTTTTTTAAAAAAATGTAATTATTGAAGTTTTTTTAACAAACAACAAAAACATACAGAAATACAAAACACAAAAAATAAAAAATACAAAAATACAAAAACACAAAAACAAAAATTCTAACTTATTTCATATCATTATATTATCTACAACCTCTTTGTATCTCCCTCACTTTCATTGATTCTAATCTATTATACGCTTGTTCTTTAAATAAATTTTAAATTTCTTCCAATCTTCTTCCACTGCTACTTCACTCTGGTCCCGGAGTCTCCCGGTCAACTCAGACAGTTCCATAAATTCTATCAGCTTCTTCTGCCAATCACCCACTGTTGGTACTTCTTCATTCTTCCAGTTCTTTGCGAGTAGAATTCTTGCAGCTGTTGTGGCATACAGAGGTGTAAGTCAAACTAAAGGCTTGCTTTCCCTCTGCTAGGCTGAGGGTAGCTCAGCCGGTAATAGCCCCACTCTGAACCAAGTGGAACAGGGGTAATTTAAGACAGCTTCCTATAATGATAGCTCTTCAGCTTCTCCAGTGTCTTAGCTATTTCCATTACTGAAAGCTGTTGTGTGCAGCTTGTGTGTTGACATGGTCAACAAGGGAGTTCACTACTCGTGTTGCCATCTTCTTATCAGCAAAAGAACATGAATTCTACATTTTTTTTTCTGTGATGGCTCAGTGGTTTTCCTATAGGAATTGAGTCATATAAATGAGGCTTCCATCTTGCTCCCTGTAGCATAGCTACCCCCAACAGATGGCCCAACAGATCAGGGAGCATGCTGCACTGTAGTGCTCTGGGAGCCTTGGAAATGAGTGACAGACAATAAAAGCTTGACAGGCCAAGGCAGATGTCTTGCAGATTACTGTAAAAAAGAAGTGATTTAACAAATGGATATTTCTCCCTTGTACTTGGGAGAAACAAAAAACTGATGATAGATGAGCCTGAAACTGTTACTGAAATTTTATATGAAGAAAAGATGAAAATTTTTTTTTTTAAGGAGGAGTGGTCTTTGGTAGGCAATAAATCAAGGCAAAGTTTAGGGAAATGAAATAAGTCTTGATCATAATCACATTTCTCAATTGGTTCTGCACATTCACTCCAATGCTGTCACTGGAGTGGATTGTCATTGGAGAAGGACAATGTACATTTTGTATGAAGATGATAACAGGTTGAGAGTCCCCAACATATAATTCTCAAATAATTTCTCCAAATAACAGCAGCAGCAGCAGCAACAACAACAACAACAACAACAACAACAGTTAGCATTTGACTCAGCTGGAACAGAAAGCCTTCTTATATATATGATCCAATGGCCAGCCTGGATGGGCAGCCAGTCGAAAACCTTGGGGGAACTTCACCAAGAAACTGGCATTTGCAACTGAGTTCCCCATCACATGATACCACAGATCCCAGCAGCTTCTGACATTTGAACAAAGTGACAACATGCCCAGAAGTTCAATTTCGTACGCACAGGCTGGAGGTGTGGCCTGCTGCAGCAATCCTGCCCGTGCCCCCATGCACAGCAGCTCATATTACGACTCAGCCTCTGTGTCTTAGGCTGTGATCCTGCCCAGCTGTTTGTACCCTGATCCCACTGAAATAAATAGGATTTATGTATGTGCAACTGAGACTACGATTTATTTTTCTATCTTTTGGAGCTCAGCACTTGACAGCTTGGATAAAACCTAACCCATACTGTGACCAATTCTAATTAGAAAATCACCACCAGAATGATAAAGCTCCTCATCATTATGAAACCACTCACTGAAGTATTAACATCTAAAATATTGGTTTTATTTGAATATTTAATAGGCACTTTTCAAATTTTAATTGCTTAGATAAATGCTGCTGCTTATGTGTTAACATAACAAGGAAAATAATGGCAGGGATCCAAAAGGTGTTAATCCAGCCAAGGGAATTGTGTCATTCAGTCTGTGCTAGACAGGACTGAACTCCCCTGGAAGGAGAAGATTTGCAGCCTGGAGATGCTCCTTGCTCCATCTTTGCTGGTAGAGGCAAAAGTAGCTCCTGTGGTACTGAGCAGCCTTGAGCATCTTAGGCCAGGCAGAGAGAACCTGGGGTTATCCATGTCTGGTAGGCTCCAGATTAACTACTGCCACGCCCTTTATATGGGCTTGTCTTTGAAGACTGTTTGGAAAGTGCAGTTAGCGCAGAATGCAACTGCTAGATCATATCATGCTTGTGCAATGCTAACTGCAGTGTTTTCCAGTTTGCTGGCTGAGTCCAGACATGAAAGTGCTGGTTTTTCAGTATAAAAACCCTTCATAGCTTAGCACCAGGGTGCATGAAGGACAACCTGTCTCCATAGGTCTCTCTCCCGACAGAGGTCATCATACAGGGCGACCAAAGCAGTTTCTGTGCCACAAACCCCAATTAAAAGTGATTTGGAAAATCAGTTTCCTCCAAGATCTGGTTTGTGAACACTTGCTCAAGAACCTTGCCCAAGATGGGGAGTTTAGTCACTGGCCAGTAGTTACTTAGATGTTCCGAATCTAGGAAGAGTTTCTTGAGGCGTGGTTTTACCATTGCCTCCTTCAAGCAGGCAGGAACCACTCCCTCTTGCTAGAAGGAACAGATCATTTCCCAGGCCCAGCCAACTGTCTCCCCCTTTTTCTGCCTTCAGCAAAAATTTTTGGGGAGGGGCAGGGAAATTGACAACATTTAAACAATCAAGAGGACTTGGGTAACTTTTTGGGTACAGTTACAGGTAGGTAGCCGTGTTGGTCTGAGTCGAAGCAAAATAAAAAAATTCCTTCAGTAGCACCTTAAAGACCAACTAAGTTTATATTTTGGTATGAGCTTTCGTGTGCATGCACACTTCTTCAGATACACTAGAAACAGAAGTGTCAGACCCTATATATATACAGAGGGTGGTGGGGGTGGGTGGGAATGGGTGGTGGGCTGATGGGAGTGGTAAACCTGGAGATGGCTGTTAATGGCTGCTGATGGCTGCAATTAGTCCTGGGCTGAGTTGCTAAAGAGAGCTTGATCATGCATAATGAGATAAGAATCCGATGTCTCTATTCATCCCAGGTGCTTCCATGGTTTTAAGCTTGGTAATGATTTCCAATTCAGCAACTTCTCTTTCCAGTCTGTTCCTGAAATTTCTCTGTAATAAAACAGCTGCTTTGAGATCTTGTATAGAATGTCCTGGGAGATTGAAGTGTTCTCCTACTGGTTTTCCAGTCTTATGGTTCCTGATGTCAGATTTATGTCCATTTATCCTTTGGCGTAGGGTTTGGCCTGTTTGTCCAATATAGAGAGCTGAAGGGCACCGTTGGCATTTGATGGCATACACAATGTTAGAAGATGAGCAATTAAATAGTCCTGAGATGGTATGTTGGATGTTGTTGGGGCCAGTAATGATGTTGTCCGGGTGTATGTGGCAGCAAAGTTGGCATCTGGGTTTATTGCAGGCTCTGGTACCAGTGTCCATGTTAAGTCTGGTGGTTGTATTATTGTGGGTGAGGAGTTGTTTAAGATTGGGTGGCTGTCTGTAGGCAATGAAAGGTCTTCCTCCCAGAGCTTGGGAAAGGGAGCTGTCATTGTCCAGGAGAGGCTGTAGATCTCTGATGATGCGTTGTACTGTTTTAACTTGGGAGCTGTATGTGATGACTAGTGGTGTTCTGTTATTTTCTTTTTTGGGTCTGTCTTGCAGCAGGTTCTCCCTAGGTTTCAGTCTGGCTCTGTTGATCTGTTGTTTAACTTCATCAGGTGGATATTTTAGTTCTAAAAAGGTTTGCTGTAGATCTCTTAGGTGAGATTCTCTGTCTGTAGAGTTGGAACAGATACGGTTGTAACGTAGGGCCTGGCTGTATACGATGGATTGTTTGGTATGTTTGGGATGGTAGCTAGAAGCATGTAGATATGTTTGTCGGTCAGTTGGTTTTCTGTATAAGGTGGTGTCTATACGTCCATCCTGTATTTTTATAGTAGTGTCCAAAAAATGTATTTCTTGCATGGATTGGTTCATTGTTAGGTTGATGGTGGGGTGAAAGTCATTGAATGTCTGGTGGAAGGTTTCCAGGGTCTGTTGTCCATGTGTCCAGATAATAAAAATATCGTCAATGTATCGTAGGTACAAGAGAGGTTTGAGTGGGTAGGAGTCTAGGAAACGATGTTCTAAATCTGCCATGAAGATGTTGGCATACTGTGGGGCCATGCGGGTGCCCATGGCTGTGCCGCTGATCTGGAGGAACAGGTCATCACCAAATTTGAAGTGGTTGTGGGTAAGGACACATGGACAACAGACCCATCTAATCCAACATCTTGGTCTCACGGTAGTCAACCAGATGATTGTGGGCAGTCTGCAAGCAGGACCCAAGCAGAGGAGCCTTCTCTCCACTCGTAGCAGCCTGAGTATGTGTGTGAGCACATGTATTTACAGAATGAACTAAAATCAAACTGTCTTTCTGTCTCTACCTCTAGAGAGAACCAAGACTTGTGTCCTTCTCTCACAGAGACAGTAAACCTGTGTCCAGGTTCTACGTCTTCGGCGTGCACATGCAGGATTGCATTATTCCCTGTACAAAAAAAACACCCTCTATGCAGGAAATGAGCATATCAGTTAGACTGCAACCATTCTCAGGGGATAGCTACGTTACAAAGTGAGGGGGTGTTGCTGTTCCAAGGAGTTCCATCCTGCAGCTGTTATGTGGTACAATCCAAACACAGGTTGGCTACATCACTGAGAACTAGGCTATATAGTAATGAGTGCCTGTTGAGCTTGTGTTTAATTGCACCATGAGAGTCACCTTGCATTTCAAATCCATCGGTAATAACTGGAGAGATTAAAGAGCAAGGCTGTCTTCTCAGACACAGCCTCTTGAGACTGTTATTATTATCTCAGAGCCTGAAAAGTACAAGCTGCATGCCATCAAGTATGATTTCTTTTTTTCATTGGCAAGGGTTAAAAAAGAAGAAGTATGTAGCTAAGAGTGGATTTCACCTCTTTTGACCTGGTAAAAGGAAAAAGCAGCTGAGAATGAACTGAGCTTTGGAAAGAAGTTGCCCCCTCCACCTCCATTTATTTTAAAAAAGGAAAAAAATCTTCAGCCTGTCCAAGAGAAGTGGAAGGCACAGACAAAATACAGAGGGTCATGCATGACAAGCAAATGCAAACAAGGGTGAAAAGGAACCTTTGGCATCCAAGATGATGGAATTAGATAAAGACAAATGACTGCGGAGTGGGGGGGGTGGCAGTGTCTTGCAGAAAGGCAGCCCCACCTATTCGTAAAGTTAAAATGGGAAAATGAAAATGAAATCTCTCTCTCTCTCTCTCTCTCTCTCTCTCTCTCTCTCTCTCTCTCTCTACTCTATTCAGAATTAGAGAAAAGCTCAATTTTGTGGTATTTGTTGCATATTAGTGAAATGATCCCTATTATCCAAACAAAACCATACCAAGAAGTTATGCAGAGTTTGGCAGCTAAAGACGAAGTATGGGAATGGAGGAGAGATATTTTACTGAGGGCAATCTTAACTGGAGTTGACAATACATGTGAGAGGATGTCTAAGGAATGGGAAAAATAAATTCGGAGGGCAGAAGTGAAAGGGGTTCACAGGAAGTACTGCGATGAAAGACTGAATATTACATTTATGTGATACTCTGAGGAAATATATAGAAAAAATGTCGTACTTAAAAAGTTGTATACATGTGCTGCTGCATTAATTATTTAAACCATGAAGTTCGAAGATGAGACTGACTGGAACATGAAGAGTAAGAACCAAAAATTGTAATTTATAGCTAAAAATGGGTAAGATATATATTTCAGAGGCTTCACAAATAATAAGACAAAACACTGGTGATCATAGCTGCCAAGTTCCGGTCTGAGAAATAAGGGACTGGACCGGAAGTAGCAGGCCGGAAATAGCGCTGCCGCCATTTTGGAACTGGGCGGAGCATGCTCAGAAGAGACTTTTGATGCTGCTCTGCCCTGTTCCAAAATGGCCGCCGCACCAGAAGTCACGCTGCAGCCATTTTGGAACTGGGCAAAGCAGCATCAAACGTCACTTCTGAGCATGCTCCGCCCAGTTCAAAAATGGCTGCCGCGCCAGAATAAACCGGGGAAAAACAAAAAAAAAATCCATTTTTTCAGCTGGGGACAGCTGGAAAAACGGGGGTTTCCCGGGGAATACGGGAGACTTGGCAGCTATGCTGGTGATCAAAGATCTGGATATCCATTGTAGGTTGTCTAATTTTGAATCAGGGAAGCCTATGTGAAACAGAAGACCTAGTCGAACTTAAGGGCTTTTATGAACCTCACTGATTTCAGAGAATGAGATTTATCCATGTTTACTAAACTGCCCTGTTGCAATCACCAGAACACAGAAAAAGTTGTTTAACTTTGGCTAGATATCATCCAGTGTTGGATCTATTTTGATGGGTTAAGATAACATTTTTCTCAACACAGACCACATTCCTGTTTTGGACAGGTCTGGAAACTTTAATTTAGCATATTAAAGAGTATGCTGTCCTCTCCTATAATTCTGCATAAGCCCCACAAAGCCAATAAGGGAGGTTTGTTAGGACATGCACAGGAGAAGCACAGCTATGAAATCTACATCATTCTACATTGCACACCCCCACCCTTCTTAGTGTGGAAATATGTGCTTAAAACTGGCTTGTAAAAATAAGGCTTGGCCGCGCGAGGAAAATAATATTCACTTCTGATCAGAACTGCACCCAATCTAGGCAATGAACATGTGTACAAAACAAATCACAAGAGGGAATGTGTACAACTGAGCAGAGATATAGCCACAAAAACATGCATCTCCACATCCCCATGCATGTGTTTTCTATATCTCAAGGATTCGTATGACATAAAGGGGTTGTAGTCACGCAAGAGAACGAGAAAGGGGGGGGGCGGCGGAGAGAAATTACATTATTCATGAGGAAACAGCTCTCCAACATCCACTGCTGCTTTTTACTCTCTAAAAATAGAACCGTGAAAAGAAAACACACAAGAATGTGGCTTTCTAAACTTCAAACAAGCCTTTCTTAAAAATAGTATGTATAGAATAATCTTATTCTGAAAGAAAGAATTCATGGAAATAATCAGTATATACTTTTACACTATTAAGTAGAGCGCCTATGTACTTATTTTTTTGTTTATCAGGATCTGGCTGAAAGCCATGAATCCCTTCCTCAAATCTTGCTTTATGTAAATGAGTCAGGAAAGAGTATGCTCACTAACAGGTTTAGACCCTTCCTCTGGTTTGACACTTTCCCTGCTACACCAGAATCTTTTCACACAGTCGCAAATGTGGGTGCAGGAATTTTTAGACTCAATCAGGCTTCTCTCTCCAAAGCTGAACACAGGTAATGTAGAAGGATGTGGGAATCAGCAGAACATGAAAGCCTTCCCAGAAAATTGCTTAGTTATATTTTTTCTTATTCAGGAACAGTTCATCTTTAGAAAGCAGAGTGCAATTTAACTACTGTAAAAGAAAGCAATACAAACACTGTTGGTTGTGCTAGAATGACTGGAGAAACTTGGGGATTTTACTGTCACAGAAAATGTATGCTTAAGGGGAGCAAGATGCTCTTCCGGCAAATCTTTACTGTTTGAACCCAAAACCTAAAGCCAACAATATGATGGTTTCCCCTACATACAACTGAATGCATAAACAGTATTTGGACTAAGTTGCTGTTGGTGACTTGTTCTGAGCTTTATCATTTTTTAGCTTTATGATGATTTAATGATTTTATTGCCCTGATTTTTTTTATGAGTTGGGAGTAAATAATAACTATTTGTGTATCAAATTAGTTGTTAGTTACTATCTGCATTTTCACAAATTAAATAAAGTGGTGTTGCTAGTTCTTCTCCCCAAAATCCCCGCCATTTGGGTGTCGCTTTGGTGTTAAGAGCCTTGTTGGGGAAACCCAAATTGGTCTGTCCTTCAAACATATAATTTGCTCCATTGTATAAGAACCCTTTCTTAAGAACCTTTTTTTTTTGACTGAAACAAAATATTTCAAAAATTTAAAGATGGAGGAGTATAAAATTGTCATTCATTTTAGAAAATGAACCATGTTAGAAAGCATCTGTCTGCTTGGGCTATAGGTTTATCTGTATTTAATTTAACTGATTAATTTACCTCACTGAACACCCCACAATGAAAACCTTTGCTAAATTGGGCATCACATTGGACCATTCCGTTTAACAGTCTTTAGCTCTGGATTAAAAAAAACAAACAGATTTGCATACAAATCTAACCAGAGAAAGGGTTAGAAATACTAACCCTTAAGAAATTCATCAGTATTAAGAAATACCAATGGATAAGAAATAACAAATGAAACTGTCTAGATGTATACTTTTCCCATCCTCTGTACGGTAACAGAGTATATTTTATTTCCTTTTCATTTCTTGGTTAAAAAACAAAACAAAACCCAACTCTCATAGAGTAATCAGTTATGTTATATATTTATTTTCATAAGGATTTAGCTATGTCCTTAACACCAGGCTGTCATATATGTGAACACATGAGCTTTGTTGCTACACCCCCGTGGCCATTCAGCAGATTAAGCTCAACAACTGTCAATCTGTATTATTTTCAGAACTGCAATTATTTCACTGACCTACTTTTTCCTCAATGGCCACCATCCTACTGTAGACAAGAACAACGGCACAAAGAATCAAAGTTTACCCTTGCAACAATAGTTTCCTTCATGCTGCTATTTTGTTTAAAAAGAATATTAGAATCCACAATATTCTGAATAGGGGGGGGGGGAATACAATAAAGTTTATTTACAGGTGTTCTGTATCCAATTATTATCAAAGGGGCAGTAATAAGAATTCTGAATTTGCAATAACTGTGACATAGTCCCTGTTCATGCTTAGGTTCGCAATTACAATGAAATGGGGAGGGGGGAGCAGATGGCAGATACTGGGCTGATGTACATCTCAGCAGCCCATTGATTTTAACAGAGGAACATTGATTTGCACATGAGATCTTCTCCACTTTTTTGACTCTTGTTGTAATTGAAAACAGCACTGTGTGACTTCAAAAATGAGATTATCTTTGCAGGGAAAAAAGCTGAAATGTTTCAAATACCAATTACACTTCCCTTCGTTTAAAGATAAAACCTTATGCCACAACCAAGTGAAAGGCAGTCATTCAGCCATACACAGAAACACAATGCTAAACCTGGCGGTGGCTTACTTCAGGAGTGTAAAAAAGGGGTGTGGTTCTCAAGTACTGTACTTGAAAGATTGTAGACCGCGATCGATGGCTCAAGCGAGGAGGGACAGCACTGCCAGGTTTAGCCCGGTGGGCCATACACTATTCAGATCTGTTAAATACTTAGGACTGTTGAATGGGCTGGCGATTATTTTTTTCTGAATTTTTAACTTTTTAATAGGTTTGCATATCAAGTCATCAACCATTCTTGCCCTTAATTAATACATACTAGACTCATGCCTGTACATGACTTGGCCCCTTGTTTCCTCCTACTGTTTTCCACAGGATAAGGTTAAAAATTAGAGCAGGGGGATGCATACGAAACCTGCAGGTTATATGGGTGAGCTGTTGACAACGAAGGACATAACGGGGACATTCTATTTGGAGCTGCCACTTCGAATCAAGAGAGGACATAATTGGGCTGCCCAAATAAGGAGAGCAACATGGACAGCAAAGGGAAATGGTAACACTCTGGTATAAGCAAATACAGCCTTCTACACTTGAGCGCCACAAAATGATTTTGCCAGAAATTTGGAGCAATTGCTGGAACGTGGAGAAGTGGAAGTAGAACAATGTTTTGTTTAGCTTCTGTTCTTCTGAATCAGGGGTCACCAATATAGCACCTCACAGCCGCCTGCCCTGCTGCCCATAGGGTCCCACCCATCTGCTGAAATTAGGCTTGAAAGAAGTGTTGTTGGGCTATGTGCTTGATTGTGGGGTGTGTGTATTTGTTGCCCACAACAATTTCTCCTGTTTACAAATATGCTGTTGGGCCCAAAAGATTGGCAACCCTTGCTGTAAATAGTCTCCTGCTCGCTAACAAAATAATGAAGATCAACCCACTGCTGATCTCAACCAAGCTTAGAACAAAATCCAGGCATATGGAACAACCACTTTTGCCCCATAAGGGTATCAGTATGCTGTAAATACAAGCTACCATAGCAATGTAATTATTTGACGATAATCAATGTCACTATTTACTTATATATTACAGGCCACTGTTTTTCACAGGAGCCCAGAGTGGCTTTTCTATGGATCCCAAATAGTCTTTTTAGCAAATGAAACCTATTCAAATATGAGAAATAATCATAGGTTTTGCTACTATTATTGAAATATATGGATATATTTAAAGATATTCAAATAGTGTTTATAGAAGAGACCTACAGTTACCTAATGGCCAGAATTAGGTAAATACATGGTAAAGGTAAAGGGACCCCTGACCATTAGGTCCAGTCGTGACCGACTCTGGGGTTGCAGGGCTCATCTCGCTTTATAGGCAGAGGGAGCCAGCGTACAGCTTCCAGGTCATGTGGCCAGCAGCGCACGGAAACGCCATTTACCTTCGTGTTTTTGAACTGCTAGGTTGGCAGGAGCTGGGACCAAACAATGGGAGCTCACCCCGTTGCGGGGATTCGAACCGCTGACCTTCTGATCAGCAAGCCCTAGGCTCTGTGGTTTAACCCACAGCGCCACCTGCGTCCCGTAAATACATGGTAACTTGCATTTAATTCTTTGGGCTTTTCTTAAATGTAGGCTTCATTTTATTTTTAAGTTTTGTCACTTGTCCGAAGGCTTTGGAAAGAGCAGGATAGAAAGTGAACTAATTAGATAGGTGTTGTATTGTCCTGTACAGTATCTCAATTTCATACAAAACTCTGGCTGACAAAACAGGAGCATAATTCACTGACTAGCTAACTGTTATTGGGAGGATAGTTGGGAGAGGCACATATTGATACAAATGTTTTGAAAAGTTAAAAAGTCAGAGAAAAGAAGCACTATTTTATTAGCAACTTTTGTTAACCACAACCTGAGGGATCTTTAGTTTTTTTTAACTGATTTTCAAAATCCTTTGTCTGCCACATTGTAAATCAAATTATATGTTGGTGGTTATATATTGGGTGCTATATGGTTTTACTTAGAAGATCATTATTATGTGCTGGAAAACATATTTCCTTCAAAAAGAAGAAAATGGTAGTTTTCCATTACCTGTCATCACGACTCTCGTGGTATACGATGGGTAGCATGCAAGAGCTGGCTTGAAAATATCTGTGGCGTCTTGTTTTCTGAAAAGAGTGAAATAGAGCATATAAATGGCAAAAGAAGAGCACCATGGGATAAAAGGGGGACATGGCAACTAAAAGAGGTTAATTAGTAAAGCATTTTGTCCAAAAGTAAATTATCATTTTAAAACTTTTTTTGCTTCAGGATCGTTTTTAAGATTTCAAATCATGGGAAAATATTCTTAAGTATTTTTCAAATGAGAATCATGTGATTTTGTTGCCCTATATATAGATATAGATATATATAGATATAGATATTGTGGGTGCTTTCTTCCCTTCTAAAGGAAACACACTGTAAATATGTTTGTGAATGCCTTATTTCATTACATTCTTAACTGAGCAGAAGAGGCAAGCGACCTAGAAAGCCCCAATGTAACCTAAAGGCAATTGTTAAAAGACAAGGGCAAATATTTACAAAGGCAGTTCATCAAATAATGTTTATGGACTATATTGCTCAGTGAGCATTAGCAAAATGATAAAAATAAAATAGCATTAAATTTGAATCAGGTTTGCTCAAAAACAGACCTCTTCCCTTCTGACTAAAAAAAAAAGCCTTCTTGAAAAAAGCACCATTACTTTCATTCATTTATAATTTAGAAACAGATATTTCATGGAGTAATTTTTTAAATGTTGAAAACAAGATTTTCATCTCATATGAAACACCCACTTTCAAAAACACAAAAGATAATATATCTGGAAAGAAAAGTAGTTTACTTTTAATATTTTTTATTAATAGTTTTGACTACCCTGCCCCCTTAAAATTGTGACTGTTATAAGATACGATTAATGCAATCTATGGTAGGCTGATTATCCAAGTTATCTGCAAGAAGATATATCTTTCACAATCATATTGTACCATTATTGGCCTGTTTATGGTATATGTTTTATCTGATATTTTCCAAATGATTGTTTGCTATACAGAAATATAATAATTTGTTTTATGGCTGCTTCACTCTTTGTATATTGTACTTGGGTAATGGCACAACACAATGCCCTGGATGCAAAAGATTTGATTCAGTCCCTGGAATTTCTAGATTAAATGGTCAAGTTAGCAAGGGATAAATCTGGGGCTTGGAAGAGGCACTTCCTGTGTGGTCTCACTTGGTATAAGGCAGCTTGAGCTTTCTGCGATCTTAATACAAAATACTTGAGTTTTGCTTCCACTGTGAAGTGGCATACTAATACTTTTCTTTCCCTGATAGCTGTTTCTGAGCAGTCTGAAGAAACACTTATTTTTCAAAGCAATGAATGCCTTATTCACAATTGTTGTGATACTCATGTATTTTGTGCTCGAAATACCAAGGGCAGCAGATGGGAATATGGCCTTCAGAGCATTATTTTTCTGCATCTCTAAGTGTTCACTCTTTGAAACCCGATGAAAATGACTTGTGCCCAGGTGATTCTAGGATGCTGCAAGTACCTGTGATCTTCCATACCTTCTGTGAAAATTGCAAATTTCCATATATGGGTAAGTGCCCTAGTTAAGATACAGCTCAGGGTGGCACATGGGTATGTTGGAACTGCAGGAAAGGGGAAAGTAGTTTGTCACACAGTCCTGTCAAATGTGCAACAATGATTTGGGCTGACACATGCAACAACAGTGTACAATAATAAGTGAAAACTGCAGAAAATTATATATCAGCTTTCGGAGGAAAATGTCTTAAATATTCACTTCTGGGATTTTGGAAAGCAGAACGGCCCACTGGTAGAAATGTAAAGGTTTTCCCTAGTCTATTCCACTGGTATAGTGACACACACAGAACAAACGGATCTACATCTTAAATGGATTTACTACTAGCTGTCTTTTCCAGAATATCAAAAGGAACAGCAGGTGCCTCCTCTTCAAAGGAAGCAAATTATATGTTTGCTACTTGGTCTTTACTGGGATTCACACAACAATCTTTTGCTGCTCCTAGAATTCACTACATGATTGAATTGGGTCGCTTCAGACATCATAACCTTTATCAATCATTGGGCTAATTGCAATGATTATTGCAATAGGGCAAAGGAACACAGTCTGAAATTGCTCACAAGTTGTCTCCATACATTTCTAAGTTTGTACTAGCCTCTTTAGGCTGCATCCTCCAACACTCTTGTGAGTCACTTATCCTTTAAGAAAATCTGTCAGCCACATGCAACTCCTTTTTTGGCATTGACGTCAGATGCTCTGAGCAGCTCCAGGAAGAGGCAGAGAAACATTCAGCTGGAAGGGACAGATGGGGCAAAGTTTGACACTGTGGTCTCATCTGCACTGCTGGGACTCACTACAACATAACTGCTCACCCAAATGCCTCATTCTGTCCCAGTGAAGCCAACAGGAAGACTTCCATAGATGAAGACAGTTTTCACTCCACAAAGCACAAGCTCCAGTATCTCTTTCAGATGAATTTTCTTTATATTAGGTTCCTGCTGATTATTTTAAACCAGAATGTGAAATCCAGTTTAGGTCCCCTGGGCATCACCCCGTTCCCAAAACACCTCCTGTATCTAACTCCAGCGTGAGATTTCCTCCCTCTTATCAGCTTACCAACACAAGAAAGGATCTTTCTCCCTCTTGGCTCTGTTGTTCTCCCTGTCAAATGAGCTAAGCTCCTGCTCGCCTCACACCAACAGCACTAATATTGTACCCAACTCTACTCCTCAGCAGTTATTGAAATGTTCTGAATTCTCTGTGACATTGCAGTTCAAGTGATAAATGTCAACTATCTGGAAAAAAAGGAACTGGGAAATAGGGAGGGATGAGTCTGTCAATTTATCCCATTTGTTCATTTTCACAGTCTTAACTTCAGTACTCTCTATTTCCCCATCATTTGTCTTTTTTTAAGACGTCATGAAAATATACCAGCATTTTAGTGGGAATTTTTCCTTATATACAAATCTTGTGTATGCAATGTTGCCTGACATTCTCATTTTTTGAAAGCCATTTTTTTAAAAATATAATGAGTTACATACAAGTTTCACTAATATATACATCCTTACACACACTTCCTCCTAATATACACATTTTTTGAACATATGATTCGGATGAAGAACTGTACCACAACATTCATAAAAATGTGACTTGCAAAAGATAACTGCGCTTAGGTTGCATGTTGTTTTGGAATAGTGTGAATTAGACAGGATTCCCATTAAAATCTAAACCAAAGTGAATTTCTCCCCCATCTCACAATGAAGTGTGTGTGTGTTCAGCCTTTTTACAATCAGTGGTATATAATTTTAATGAAATAAATAAATAAATCCCTACCACTGGGGCATTAAAGATACAACAAACAGCTCATCAGATTTTTAGCTACTGGAAACCTCTATTGATCTACCACTTTGAAAACTAAGTGGTTGTAAAGTAAACCTTTTATCCTTCGCAACAATTCAGTAAACATTCTGACTTGGAAAAGGAAAGAAAGGAAAAGGCAGGAGTTTGTGATACGCCAGCAAATTAGGCACAGAGCTGGTAGCATAATTGCAAGCCATAACTTTTGCCCTAGAATAACTATGGTGTCTGTTACAAAAAAGGAAAAAAATGTATGCAGATAAAAATAAGTAAAAATAGTGTTTTATGATCTATAACTTTTGTGTAAAGGTGTGCTGAATACAGGCTGAGTAGAGGGAAAACAGGCCTGTTTTGACATTGACTTGGCAGGACAATCAGATCTCTTCTTGACTATCAAAAGCATCAATAAAAAAATAAAATTCACAGGCATGTACAAGGGATATACTATGCTCACTGAAGGCACTGGAGGCCACTGGCTTAAAATCCTACCCATCACTTTGGAAATTCAGGGTGAGGTTGGTGCCTGATGTTAATTTTAATTAAAAGAAAGCAAAGCTAAAGTTTTTCTGTCATATTCCCATCAGTATGGAATGAAGTCACAACAATAAAAGATAATCTCATTTGAATTTTGAGCCTAATCTCCATGGCTAGGCAAAATCTAATCTGCCAGTTCACAATCATGATTTATGCTGGAGGAGATGAGATCTTCAGGGCTTTCTCTGTATCCAGAGTGGACTGGATTGAACTCTTAATGTTTTAATGAAATGCAGTCCCTTGTTACCATAACTTCTTACTTCAGTTTATTCACTACATTATTTACAGATTCACATTACATCAAACAGGCTACTGAGACTATCTTAGCTCTGAGTCCTGGGAGACCTGCACCCTGCTTTGCAGGCCTTTTCCACCTGGCCTGGGAGGAGGGGCAGTTACTCACTTCAACTACAAAAGCTGAGGCTGCCAAACAGACTCATGAGCTGGGGTGTTGTTTGGGTTTTTCTCTGCTTTTTGTATCTTTATTTTAGTTCTTGTGATTTGCATGTTCAGACCCAGATACTTGACTCAAATTTTAGTTTTGGTTTTTTGGCAGAATTTAGGCCACAACTTTATCAATTACAGAAAGTGACTGGTTGCCTAGGCTCTAGTTTGACTAGCTCCCTGCACCCTTGCAGGCAGCACTGACCCAGGGCACCAGCATAGGTCAGCCAAGGGTGAACACCTGGATAGGCGAAAAGCCGGGAACTGATGTCCCCCACCCAGATGTCCCCCTGGACTCAGGCACGGGCACAACCCCCTCTCAGAGGCTGACCAAACCATTTGAGTCCCTGGATTCTTTTAATGGAATACCCTTCACATAGAGATGGCGAGACCATTCTCCCATCCCTATCACCTGAACCAGTGCCTATCCACAACCTTACAAGTTGTGACAATTTGCTATGTGGCAGGTGAAACCCAACTGGCAACAGCCAATCAGCCAAGTGGGGAAAATTATTGCCATGCCCTTGTCCCAATGACAGACGACACACGACGGCATAACAAGGTCAAGCACAAAATGCCCTAAAATTAGGGAGAGGTGGGCAGGTGTTCCGAATGCACGCATCAAAAGAGGAAGCTCTGGGTCACGTGAATGGGTATATATAGGTCCCTCAATCTGTTTGGACTGCACCCCATTGGCCAGATTGAGCCCAACATTGAGCGACCTACCATTCGGATGTTGTGGCTGACCAATCTTATCCACCCACAACACAGGAGGTCGGTCTCCAGGTCTCACCGCAACACGTGCCCTCTTTTAGGACACGATTTATGTGGAAATGGTTCAGTTTGGTTGTGTAATTTTATGCTATATTTCCTGTTTATGACTACTTTTCTTATGTTGCAGTTGTGTGTGTTTTGCTGCTGTAAGCTACTGTTATGGCTCTAAGGACTTTTGAAATTACAATAGGATTCTCAGGAGTAATGAAAACTTAAATTATAATGATGATGATGATGATGTATTACTTTCATCTCATGAGGTTTCCTTGAAACTGTTAGGCAACACCTTCATGCGTGGAAACACATTTGATTATCTGCAGTTACAGGAAAGCTCAGAAATTATATTACATAAACTACTTTTTGTTAGATACCTCAATTCACCCGCCCTGACCTTGAATGCATTAGGAAGAAGTGGCTGGTTGTTGTTGTTGTTTTAAAAAAATAATTAGGAGCATCTGTGACATCATCATAAATGTAGTGTGATGCTGGCAAAATAATGTGAAATGGCACACAGTCAATCAAGGTAAATAGTGGTGTGGGTAAATAAGGCCTATGAATATGAGGTCCAAGTAAAAAAATGGCACAGGGAGAGCAGCACTGAAGCAACATGAATGTGCTCCCAAGCACTGAAAACAGGATGCTGTTTTAGACACAAGGTGCGCTCAGAGTTACGCTCAGAGCCAGGGGCGTAGGAAGGGGGGATGACATTTGGTGCGCCTCCCGCCCGTGACTCCCAAGCCTACCCTCAGCCGTTGGGGTAAGGGGGGGGAGCTGTGCCGCTTTGTCGGTAGCATTCCCCCCATCCCCCTTCGTTTTGACAGCTTGAGGGAGGCTTGGGAGTTGCAGGCAGGTGGCGTTTCAAATGTCCGCCATGGGCGGCTCACGGCTGCAGGGGTGTGCGCCACTCTGGGCACCCGAGTGGCTATCCCATGCCTGGGAGGGCACCCTCCACGCCCCACTCAGGAGCAAGCCTGCCCTGGGCAGCACAGGCATATGCTCCACTGCTGCTCAAAGCAGATCCATTTTAATCAATGGACTGAAGTTCCTTAAGTTTACTGGGTTGTATCTAAGCAAGTCATTTAATAAGTGCAATGACTTCTGCTTGCACAGCATAACTCCCCACTCTTCTCCCCCCCATTTATTACCTGCATCTACTCTGTGAGTTCCCTCAACCCTCTGGAGCAGATTTCAGGGGAGGCACAGGCCGAGGAGAGGGAAGGGAAGTTTCATTTTGTGAGAAATGTATTTCCACTTGAACAGTTAACTGCGTTGAATTCAGCCCATTGATTTAGATCCATGGGACTACTCTGAATATGACTAATGTTAGATATCATCCATGCTCTTTCAGAAAAGAGCCACATGGTCTTGCCATAGACCTAACCCATTTCCCCCCAATACATAGGCATACTCACTCCTCCTCATATGTATGAACGCTCTAGTCTTAAAAAAATTAGAACAAGACAACCAGCAAATGACAAAGCACAAAGGAAAGAAAGAAAAAGTAAATCTACCATTGAATCTACAATTTAATTGTTTTTTCTTGCAGAGAGAACATTGCTGCAGGGTATGTAATTGAAACATTATGCATCCTGACACATGTTTCTATGTTAGATGTGCTGCACGAAAAGGACTTTGGCAAAGGAGGAAAATTCTTGGAATTTATAACCTACATTCAAATAGGGGAAGTTTTTATTTTTTAAAATAGTGAGGATAGACATGTAGTATTTTCAAAGTAGCATTTTCCAACCACAATTAAAAGCGTAACTTTTAGAAGTGTATTTAAATGCTATTGAGGAATGTAAACAAATGCTTCTCTTCTACACAGTAACGGATACCAATACCAATACTGTATGCAATGTAAATATAAACACAATATTATAAAGGGATACCATCCAGACTTTCTTTCAAGTAACTATATCATTCCACACCATTGAACAGCACCCTTTTAAACTTACAGCTTTCCTCTTCAGCTTTTCTTCTCGAGGCCTTAACACAAAATGTGGGCGTTTCACAGTTATTCTGACTACATCCTTAATGAACAGAAATGCCCCTGCTTCCATTTTTTGAGACATGCAATTATTCTCCAAAAGGAATAACCAAATCTGTGGATATTAAGTTTTTATCCTAATCTTCCTCCAAGGAGCAAAGGGTCTCCCTCTCAGAGACAGATTACGCTGAGAGGTAGTCCAACATGCTTTGCAGCTGAGTTAGCAGTTTGAATCCTGGTGTCTGTCAAACTTTCTACCCATACCAGCACATTGGAATAAACATACTTAAAATAATCTGGTGGCTTGAAGGGGGGCACTACATCTAAATTTCAGAATCACAGACAAACACGCAACATTTCCTGTCTCTGAAATGGCACAATCAGGCCTAAGCCTGGGTGATAAATGAGATGTTTCTTCTCTGACACCTGCTGTGCCATCCAGTAGAACATTTCAGGGAATTTGACTTCCCCATGAGGCTTTGGCGAATTTAAAAACATTTCAGCACAGTTTGCCACCAAGCAGATATATAATATGCTTGTGTTGTATGTGATGTACACTACTGCTGTTGTAATGTTGATTTTTATACTATGCTGAAATATCACTGTGGAAAGGTGGGTTAAGAAGCTTTATTAAGCAAGTAATGCCAGATAAAACAAGGAGAACAAAAATAGCATGCCAACCCCATGCCAATCACAGCAAAACTAATAACTTTAGGAAAAGGATACAACCTGCACCGAAGTGCTCCATTTGGGGAGGCAAAAAGTCCAAATAATTAGGGGTTTGGTCTGTTTCATCTTTGCTTCATCTGCATGTAGAAAATATGCAGATAAGATGCATATATGCATAAAAGGTTACAAAAGAATGAAGACTGTGATTTAGCTCTCTATAAGCAAGGGTACTTTGGTTATTATTCACCCCTGCAGATGGTTCATGCATGTAGGATTCTTCTAATAACCAACTCCCATGCAGTCAAATACTTGCACCATCATGAACTGCAGATCCTGTATGTCTGGTGTCAGAGAGATTACCGAGAATCAGGTTTCACTTGCTTGAGTGTGGAATAGGAAACAATTAAGTGCCATAGAATATACAGGGTGGTCCAAACATCACGTATTATAAGGTACATTTCAATGCTTCAGTGGTAGCGAGACCCCCCAGAGCAGATGGGCACTTGGACCACCCTGCATTTGCTACCTCTCTGATAATCCCACAAACACATGTTGTGTTTGATATTTTAACCTACAATTCTGCTCCTTTCACAAGTATGGTTGTAAGCGCTAAACTACTTCTCAGAAAGGTATTTTGCTATAGGGATAAAAAAGTAGTTTTGAAAAGCAAAAGGTAGCTGACTGCATTTTCATGTCAGTAGAGCATGCAACTCTTGACAGATCCTAAACATTCATGATGGGGAGGGCGGGACACGAGACGAGAGCTATAAACAGAGCAAAAACTTCACTTTCAGTAAAAAGAACAGGTAAAGGCATTTACTCTGGAGAACAGTTCTAACCAACCCACAAAATGATCAGGTGAGCCTTCCTGAACAAAGTTGCATAGTTGGAGTGCCATCATCAAAAAGAGTTTAGATCATATGCCTACCCAGCACCCACTGTACTCCAGACAGCTGAAGCACACAGCAGGTCTTCAGAAAATCTAAACTTGAGTGGTGGAGAAATATATTTTCTCTGAAGTAAGTTCTATTGCTTGTTTGGTTGTGGTTTTTGTTTTGATGGAGATAACTGTCAGAGGGTCGTCGTGGCTACTCTGGAATAACTCCGCCCGAGTCCAGTTTGTCCTCAAAGACGTTTATTGTGCTATTCATTTACAGTGTAGAGACAGCTTAAAACATGACCTCTCATCCCGAATCAGAATCCGGCAATGGCGTACGTCTGTTCCTATGCTAGCAAAGTAGTCTGGGCACACCAAAACGCCGCCGCCTTGACCTGCATTGCGGCACTCTCCTTACTTCTGGTGCCAGGTGGAGGGATGCCCTTTCAGCTTCCTCCCTCAGCAGTCGGTGCCCTGGCTCTGCAGTATCCCTAAGCGTCTGCCTGCATCCCTCCGCCCCCAAGCTTTCCCATTGTTCCTCCCTCTAATTTCTCTCCTCCTCCGAGTCTCCCCCTCCCCCTCTGGCTGCTTCAGAACCACTGGTGCTCTCTGCACTTGACGAGGTGGACGTCAGGATGATGGGGGCTGGCTCCCTGTAGGGAGTCACCCTTACAATAACCTTTATCAAAAGTTTTGTTTTCCATGGAGTTAAAATGGAGAAGTGCTATCTCATTTTCATTTTCAGTCCTACAGGAACTCAACAATTTTGAGGAGGCGTCATGGCAGCAAGTAAGGTTAGTGCAGTGCAAATGTGCTAGTAAGTGCCCTGGAAGGGCTCTGCCAATGCATTTGCACCACACTGACTCCATCCTGGTATGCTGCCAGTGACACATCTGGAGGGAAGTCGGATAAGCGGCAGCCCCGCCCTGCCATCTGCTGCTGCTGGGGTCCCAAAATGGAAGCAAGCTGCTTCAGGTGTTGTTTTACCAGCATGAGAGGAAGCACAGAAGCAAGAGTGGTAGGAACCATCAAACATGTCTTAAGAGGACTATGCAATGGTTCCTGGTTTGTATTGTAACTTAGAACCTTCAATGGGAATTGGAAAGTGCATTCCCAAAAGGAGTCTTAGGCCTATTGCTGTAGAGAGATCTTTTGCACACAATGGTGGAACCTGTCAGCTCTAAATCTCTTTGCTGAATCTCTTCCTACTGTAAAAAAAAGAAAGGATTGACAAGCTACAGTTTGGCAAAGATCTGAGTATATCCCAAGGGCTTCTAATTTTTGCCCAACTAATTCCATAATAAACAGTAAGAGAGCCTTTTAACTGTATGTTTTGTGTGCAGTGAAGTCACATCAAAGGGCTGAGCAGCTTATTTTCATCTACTTGGAAGCTGCTCTCTATACTTTTTTGGCAATGCTGTATGCTGTTGCTAAAAATATGTCACTCTGCTTGTAAACTTTCATACATAAAAACAAAAACGACTTCAGGAAACTCAAGATTTGGAGGACTGACATACTTCCCCACCCCCTTCTTCTGCCTTTGTAACCCCTCTCACCCAATGCAGTTTCCGGCATCCCTTTATGCAGCATATTAAGCAAATAGGCATGAGTTATGAACTGTTCCAAATCTCCTTGAGACATTTTAGGCTGAAATTCTGCTCTCTTTCCACAGAGGGTAGAAACTCTTGTCATATCAGTGGGGTGGGGGGAATGTGTTGCTGAATCCAACCCACACCTCAAGACGTGGTGCATTGCTTTTGGGGGCACCAGCTCCATGCTATAGTTGCCAAGTGTTCTGCTTTGCATCAGACAGTTCCGTATTTGAAGAAGTCAACCTGTTTGAAAGGCCTTCCAGTTTAAGGAGGGAGCACGGGGGCCTTGAATTTGTGCCAACCAGCAATTAGCAAACTCAGCCTGCGCACCCACCACCTTGTCTCAGTCTTCCCCATAATGGACAGGGCATTCTATTTCTATTTCATTGTGGAATAGTGCTTAGAATGCTGGACCAGGACTTGGGAGACTGGAGTCAAATCCCCACTCAGCCATGACTTTGGACCAGACACAATCTCTCAGCCCATTAGAATAAAACGGGTGGGGTACCCTATACACCATCCCGAGCACCAAAATTTACATCTATTTTATAAATGACCCTATCCAAATCTGAAGCTAAACTGTGTTCTCTACTGACCTCTTTTTTTTAGGGGGGGTTCCCTCCTTTTTGGTGATGTGCTATTTGCCACCCTAACCCATCTGCAAGGAGAAGGAATAAATAGCATGTATAGAAAGGCCTGGGTTTCTTATTGGAGAGGTTTCAGGGAGAAGGGAATAGCTAGTCTCAAGCTTCCTTCCATCCTCCCTTGGCATTGACTGACAGCTATCTGTGTAAAAGAGAGAGAGTGGGAGCGATAATGTCAGCCATTTTGTTGATTGGAAAGTAAGAGGTAAGGTTTCTGAAGCATCTGCTCCCTCATGTCCACCCCAATTGCTTAATCAACGTAAAAAATTGCCTGGAGTGATGTATTATGTCCCATGTCTGAGGGGAATCTGCCCTGTACTTAGTGCTTCTTTCTATTGGCACTCTAGCTTCCCTAAACCACATTTTCACCACCACCAGTGCAATAAACAATATAAGCAATAAGTTAAGGTACAGAACCCCAACAAAACACAATTATCAGACTGGAGTGTTGTAACAACTTCCAATGGCAAAACCAGAAACAAGGGACAATGTAGTGGACCCAGATATAATATCTAACAACAACATTAATAGCACTTAATTATCAACATAGAAAAATCAAGTGTTTTTTTTCCTGTTAGCAATTTATGACAACAAATATTAATGTAGTGCTCGCTGACTTGCATTTCTCCACATTCTTTAATTTTTTTTAAAGAAAGAAACCACTTAGTGTTAAAATCTGCATTGCCTTAGCTTTTTAAATACTCTCCATTGGCAAATGTAAAGTTTAACAGCCTTCTTAAAATGTACAGGCCATAATTGTTACCAGGTTCTGTAAATTAATTAAAATGCAGACACGAATATGGAGCTTTCGTGGCTATCTGCTCATTAGAGCTCAGCTTGCTAATGGTGTATAAAATCCCAGTAAAATGTAATCATGATTCTTTCCCAATGTACTACTGGGTGAAGAATGAAGTAGCAGGAAGGAGACAAAATGTAAAAAAAAAAAGTAAATGCAAAGCCAAAACAAGGCAACAGGGTTGGATTTTTAAAACTGTTTCCTGCCATTGCATGCGTGAGGCACAGAACTGAGTGTTACAGCAGCAACTGTGGGGTTTTCCCCTCATTTTGAAATGCTGTAATCAGCCCAGCTGAAGCACAGCGTCAGAATCACCCAGTGCACCAACAGGGACTTTACTGCACTTGGAATGTATTGACAAAGGGCTCATTATTTGTCACACTGAAAAGAGTGGTTGCTTCAGAAAAACAAATTGCTACTATACAAAGTTGTTAGAAGGAGCATGCAAAAATATATAAAAATAAAACAGCTGGGTAAGATAATAATTCAAGCAACTTTGTACATGCAGACAGCTGATTTGGAAGTGATGAAAACATACAGATGGGGAAGTTGGGGTGGTACAGCTTTGCTTGTACAGAGAAAGAGAGAGAAACAGAGATGCTATGTATACAAGTTTAAAGGTAAAGGGACCCCTGACCGTTAGGTCCAGTCGCGGACGACTCTGGGGTTGTGGCACTCATCTCGCTCTATAGGCCGAGGGAGCCGGCATACAGTTTCTGGGTCATGTGGCCAGCATGACTAAGCCGCTTCTGGCGAACCAGAGCAGCGCACGGAAATGCCGTTTACCTTCCTGCTGGAATGGTACCTATTTATCTACTTGCACTTTGATGTGCTTTTGAACTGCTAGGTTGGCAGGAGCTGGGACTGAGCAACGGGAGCTCGCCCCATCACGGGGATTTGAACCACTGACCTTCTGATCACCAAGCCCTAGGCTCTGTGGTTTAACCCACAGTGCCACCCGCGTCTAAATCACATGGAGTTTGGTTAGACTTATTCCCAAGTAGCTGTACACAGAATCACAGCCATTGTTGGGGGAGAAAATCAGGCAACAAACCCTATAGATTCATGATTTAAAACTCTTAAGATGATGAGTGTTCTGAAGACTTAGCACAGTGGGAAATGTGTCAAATTAATACGCAGAAAGTAATGAGAGCCTTGCTTGGTGAAATTCAGCTTGGATTTGTGCATCCAATAAAGAGGTTAACTTCAGTGATGCTCTCTAGATGTTGATGGACTGCAACCCCCAACATCCTTGACTACTGGCCATGTTGGCTGAAGCTGAAGGGAATTGTAGTCCAATGACAACTGGAGAAAGTCCTCTTTGCTGTTGCTATTGCCACTTGGTAGGCTTGACGTTGAGCTCTAACCCATGTTCAGTCTGACTCAGAATGAGTTTCCACTACCAGCACTCTAGCAGTTTCAGCTATTGTTTCATCGCCCTCAGCTCTGGGGGAAACCACGGGGCCATCCAGGCTCCATGCAATTGGAGAGGGTGCTTCAGAGCCAGACTGCCGCTAGCCCTGGTTAACTCCACATTCCAGTGGGCCACCAAGGAATCAGCTGAGAGGCCATCAACATAGGGTACCACTCTCTGGAAACCATTTGGATGGGCTGGACCATCCAAATCAGTCCCATAACCCTGCGGAGGAGAAGGGTCGTGGAGACGTCTAGTTGCACCAGGAAGTGATCCAACCATGGCACTTCTTTTGTTTCACTTTTACTTAATGTCAGATCACCCACATCCATAGAGGTGAACACCAGGCCTAAGGCATGTCCGCGGCCATGGGTTGGGCCAACCCTATTCAGGGACAGCCCCATGAAGGCCATGCTTTCCATGAAGTCCTGAGCGGCCCCTTGTAAGGTCGTGTTGGTGCAAATACAGTGGTACCTCTACTTACGAATTTAATGTGTTCCGAACACACATTTGTAAGTTGAAAAAACTTGTAAGTCGAATCCCATAGGAATGCATTGGGAGAAAAAATTCGTAAGTTGAAGCAACCCTATCTAAAAATTCGTAAGTAGAAAAAATCCTATCTAAACCGCATCCAAGATGGCAGACGGAGCTCCATTTGTAAGTAGAAAAATTCGTAAGTAGAGTTATTTGTAAATAGAGGTACCACTAGGTGTCTCCAGGAGAACATCCGCCACGAACTGAAGCAGCTCAGGCAGGGAATATGTGGTGCAGCGGGGAGGTTGGTACACCAATAAGAATCCTGTACTACCCCTATTGCCCAACTTCCAGAACATGCAATCAGAAAACTGGGTACCCCACCGATTGTAGTTTCCAATATCCCCCCTAGATCCCTTTTTAAATGATCAGTGTTACATTAAACCATTTTCCAATCCCAGGTATTTTAGGGACAAATGTTTTTTGTTCCAGACAGGGAAGGGGAGAGAGGAAGAAATTGAGGCTACACTCTGAGACCTAACAAGGTCTCCAGTTAAGCAGAAAGGGGAGACATGTCTGAAGTAGTAGGACCATAATAGCACCGCAAATTCTTTACAAGTCACATCCAAAGGGTTTACGTGGGACTGGTAACAATTTGGGAAGTGAGGAATGACTCGTTGGTTTGCCTTTATGGACCCCCCCCTTCTAGATTCAAGTGCCCTCTCACCAAGTTGTATCAGATGCCATCCGAGTCTGGTGTACATACCAGAAATGTAAAATATTACTCTCAAAATTCACACAATATTTTTAAATTCCTTTTTACTATTCTGCGATCTTTGGCTGTTTTATGTCTTTCTGACTCAGGGCCCATATCCCAAGGCCACTTCTCTTTTGTGCTTCTAATTGGCTGTTATTGTGAGAATTCAGCAACAGACAGTTAATTCACAAAGTAGATCCTGAATACAGTTTGTGACAGCTGTACACTTGAATCATCCCCTGTGTGAGCAAAAAGGCAAATTTCCCAGACGTGCATCAAACTCTGTTCAGCCCACATGCAAGTCTGAGATGAATGTTAAAACTGGAGCTTCTAAGTCATACAGAAAAAGAATGTAATATTGAGGACACTCAAGTACAGAATGGCTTCTAAAATTTTAGTGGCCATTCAGAATGGAATCCCAATATTTGTCCAGAGGCAGATGGCACTGTAACAGGGCTGGGAGCAGAGGAAGCTCATCTCATTCATTCAAACACCAATGCTATTATTGTCCTTCCAATGACCTGAACTGCTCCGAAAGCTCCCGTTGACTAAAGAAAAGTTGTTCATGCTCAGCTCCTTTAGAATGGAATCTTGGAGGATGGAAAGGCCATAGCTCAGTGGCAAAGCATCTGCATTGTATGCAGAAGGTTCCTGGTTCAATCCCAGCATCTCCACCAAAGACCAGATAAAGCAACAGGCAGTGGAAGCATGACTTATTTATTGAATTTATATACCACCCTATCATAGCTGTCAAGTTCTCCCCTTTTTAAAGGGAAATTCCCTTATGCTGAATAGGCTTCCTCATGAGAAAAGGGAAAACTTGACAGCTCTGTGCCCTATACCCAGAGGTCTCAGGGCAGTAAGTTCATGACAGAAAAAACTACAGCAAGTGACCCAAGGCTCTGTGTAATAATCAGAAATGCAAATATCATAAGTGTAAGTCTGCACTTAAATAAATAAATAAATAAATGGAGGTTTCTAGGTCAATAAGCAAACCTAAGATGCAAGGTTAACTTTGTGACTAATTCCACAATCCAAAACATTTGCTCAGATTGACAGGTTTGCCTGAAATGCCGTTCAATGTCAGTCCAACATCATGGTTTCTCCTTTTGTTTAACTCTTCTGCAGGATCAAATCCCTACCTGCCATTCAAACTGCTCACTATACCGTGAAATAACATTTTTGCTGTGTGAATTATGGTAACCAAAGCAAAATAAATAGATATAATTACCTGTGTTTGGCTCCAACTGCACTTTTAAATCAGAATTATACCACTTTAAACACTCATGGCTTCCCCCAAATAATCCTGGGAAATGAAGTTTGTTAATGGTGCTCAGAATTGGAAGCTGAGAGCTTCCATTGTCGAAGACTGTGAGGTAACTCTGTGAGGGGAATAGAGGTCACCTAACAACTCTCAGGAACCTTATCAGACTACATTTCCCAGGATTCTTTGGGGGAAGCCATGACTGTGTAAAGTGTTATGAGGTGGCTTTAAATACTGCAGATAGGACCTTTGTTAGGCATATTACATTTTATCTCTTCAGAGAAGGCACTGTGGTTATTATTTCTTGATTTAAGCTTTATGTTCATCTACATTAAGTTTTTTTTAAAAAAATCATTATCCTCAATGTTGGGGCAGCACACATGACAGAATGATACACAATGGAGTAGTAACTAAGTATTACTGCAAATTTTCTCATTGCCCTGCATTTGGAAAAGAAGTGAGAGTGCTTAAGTTACAAGAATGTGTGTTGGATTTTTGTTTGATTTATTAAATGCCTACCTTACCCTTCTTCCACAGAGGTCCACAGCTGTGTCCAATGTACCTTCACAAAACACGCCCTGAGGTCCATTTAAAATGAGGCCAGGCTAAACCAGCCTTGTATCAACAGTGTTTGCAACAAACAAGGAGGTGTTTTCTTCTGGAAAAACACCCTTCCTTTCACCCCCTCAAGCTGCACCATTTTCCTCAAGGGTTTGCCCAGGTACCGTCCTCTAATAAACAGAATGGAGGGTCCTGTCTGAGGTATTGTAGCTCAGAATGCCATAAGAAGGCAATTAATGGTTCATTACATTTTTAAAGCATAAAGGAGTCACACCGTTTGACCTTTCCCACCCTCAGACACCAAAATTGTCTTCCTCTGGCAGCCATTGGGCTTTCTCAGCCACAGATTCCATACATGCCATTATGTGAAGAAACACTAATACGGCCTACCTGAGGTAAAAGAAACACCTCCGAGAATAGTGCCACATGTTTGAAAGTCTCCTCGCGAAATCAGGAGGTTTCTAATATAACTCTTTCCATGTCTACTCAGAAAGCAAGTTAGATTTGAGTTCAGTAGGGCTCACTCCCAAGTAAATCAGTATAAAGCTATAGCCTAATTGAGCCCTCAGTAGATTTATATAGATGGACAGCATCAGTGGAGACACAGTGCTCCTCCTGCTGAAATTGCCAAGGCAAGCATTTTTTTTATAAAAAAATTCTCCTCAGAATCTCAAAAGCCACACGTTTTCCTGATCCTCACAATCTTATACTTCCTCAAATTTACAGGGGCATTTCTGTCCATTGCGTGTTTTCTGGCCAATCAGCTGTCTGCACCACTCAGCCAATCCTTAATTAAAAGTATAACTATGTAAAAGAAATTCTTCTCAGGTGCCTTTAAGCTGGGGAGAAAACATGTGATTGATCCTGCTGGAAAGTCTTATGTTGTCATGAGGTCTGCCCAGCACAGTCACTATATGGGAAGAGTCAGAACTGCTTCAGTAACATTCCCATGTGTAAGCACTTAGCCTATCACACACAGATTCTCAGCATGCTCAGAGCTATTTCTTGAAGGTCAGAGAAGCAAAAAGGAAGCGTTTGCTACTTCGATTAGCTGCTTTTTAAATGTAATTTGTTTTGTGGCTTTCCAAGCAAGCAACAGAGAGCCTCTTTCTATAATTAATACCTATTTTTTACTTAATCATCTTGCATTTATTTATTTTTTGAATTGGGGCTAGGGAGGTGGGAGAAATGGTGGGTGGCTGTTGTAGCAGCAAAAACTCTGCAGTAACCATTTCCCTACATTCGTTCATTAAAAGCTGCTGCTGCAGCAGCAGCAGCAGCTGGGTGAGGCAGGACAGATGAGGAAGATCTGGGTCAATTCCAGAAAAGTGTGTGGACCTGCTTCCAACAAGCGCCTACCCTAGAAGCGGATGTATCTTGAATGCCTAGGAATACGGGAAACTGTCACTGTTATTTCTACACTGCCCTTTTGTTAGTTTGTTGGCGAATTTCTAAAATGCAAAAATTGGACTTTGTGCCTCCTGGAAATGACTCCACATCTTCCCTCAAACCTGGAAGATATTCTCTGAAGAGGTTGATTGTGATTAGTCTGTGTGATGAACTCTGTGTCAATGAAACAATCAATGGGGCATTTTTTGCTGGTCTATTGGTTGGAATACTTTGCCCTACAATTTAGAGAAAACAAGTGTTTTGGATAATGTGCAGAGAATAACTGATGGGTTGGTTTTATTAGAGAGGAAAAGGCAAAGGTGCACCATACTAAATAAGTGCTGTCCAAATTCCATTCTGATGACTAAAATTGCAGTTCTACCAAGTCAAACTGTTACCAGCCTCCACTGGCAGGCATGCTGCCTTGAATTTGATAGGTCATAATTTGTGTGAGTCTAGCCACAAGTTGTACATGAATCCAGTTTACAGTACATCAGATTATTATGCAAGCACAGTACAATAGGTTGTGATGTTGTGGGAAAGTAGCCGTCTGGGCACTTTGTCCATTTATTTTTTATTTTCTCCCACTCCCAGTTACAAGGGGTTACAGAATCAAACAATAATCTGTTAAGCCTTTCCTAAGGATTGTTATAATTGTTCCTAAGGATTGTTATATTGTTCCTGTTTCCTAAGGATTGTTATAATTTTTCAGCAAAGGAGGAAGAATGCTTTGTTTTCGTTTTCATTCCAGTGGATAGTATTTCACTTGCTTTTATTAACGTACTCTGTCAAAAATTATGAAGGGGGCCAGATTTTAAAAAGTATCCTCACAGTATGATGTACCTTTCAAATTTAATAGAAAAATTCAGGTAAATGGAATGAAAAATGTCAGGTTAAAAAAAGCTGCCAGCATGCTCTGTTAATTCTCCTTGGGTGCAGTTAATAAAATGAGGCGATAATTCTGTCACTTGTTAATGTTCAACCTCACAGTGATTAAAAAAAAGGAAAAGATTAAGGTATTGGTGCGACATACTCTAGAAGCAGTTTCTAGTTGAAATTGTATGATATGCATTAAACTAAAAGAGCTTACTTCAGCTCTGAGAACCCGCTTGGTGGGTACTAATTCAATGTAAAGCTGAAATGGAAGTAAAGTTTATCAGATCAATCAGCATTATCAGATTAGGTGTCCCCACCCCCCCACCCCCTCAGAAATCTATATTTCAGGCCAACTCTGCTTTACTAGAAATGATAATAAAACAATAAGATTGTAATGCAATGGATATTTCCAAAAACTGCTGCTGAGAGGAGGGCAAGCTGTATGTTCAATTGCATATTATTTATTAGTTTGGGGTTTGTTTTGTTTTTAAATGCTCAGATGCTTTTAAATGCTCAGAGCAACTTAAAAAAGGAAAAAGGAAATGCTAGATTAACAACATACTATTAGCATTTTGAAAAATCAGCTAAAACTGAGACTTAATATCAGTAGCTGGGAAAAGCTCTTGTACAAGGAGACGCGCGCGCCCCCGGCCGCTCTCTGCCCCTCTCCTTCTGAACGAGTACTCTGTAGTTCTCTAGGAGTACTCTATGGTTCATCTAGCACAACAATTGGAATCTTCGGCCCTGTGAGCCTCTTTATCTCGCCCTTGGAACTCTCCCTGGACTCATTGCTGCCAAGTCTCCCGTATTCCCCGGGAAATCCCCGTTTTTCCAGCTGTTCCTAGCTGAAAAAACAGATTTTTTTGTTTTTTCCTGGTTTATTCTGGCACGGTGGCCATTTTGGAACTGGGCAAAGCAGCATCAAAAGTCACTTCTGAGCATGTTCCGCCCAGTTCCAAAATGGCGGCAGCGCTACTTCCAGTCTGCTACTTCCGCCCGGCCCCTTATGTCTCCGACAGCAACTTGGCAGGTATGCGCTGGACTACACCCCCTCCTTAGCTACACCCACTTCCCCCAGGACATGTTCCTCACCAGTCTAACCCTGTTTCACACCCTCCTTGATTGTTTTTTTTTTGGGGGGGGAGCACTGGCTGGAATATGTCCTTGAGCTCCAATGAAATCTCATTGCTTTGCCTGGTTGGAGGATGGAGACAGATGTGTGTAGATACTATTATTGTTATTTCTGGCCTTCTAACTGACAAGCCATTGGCAGGTTGCCCAAGAGGGAATGCAACCTTCACACCAAAGATGCCTGGTCCAGTGCTTCAGTCAAGACAACCACATAGAAAAATTTAGCACTGGGTTCAAATTATATGGGTCCAGCCCTCAGACCCTTTGGAGATAGCCTTCATAGTGCTGTTTTAGAAGGCATACTACTTTCTTGAATAGAGTTGTCTCTATACAAGCTCCCCCACCATGCTTCATCATGTTTCTCTGTGCCTATGTCTCTCGTGTGGATGGTGACCTGGTCTCTGCATTGCTTTGCTTATTCAAGAAACCCACACATGTTCTGTACATGAATTACATCCAGAGGTTTGAGCAAAGTGGGCCTGCTCTCTTTATCTTTTGTGATGACCCCCTTGGCTACTGGAGAAAAATGGCTTAGCTCAAACTGGGAGGAATTGGGGATGGGATATCATTTAGGATCCCCTACCTTCTCTCACAAAACGTAAGCACCAGGTAGGAGAGGAGGAGAGACAGAGTTTCAGCCTTTACCAAAAGGGGAGCAGAAGGCACCTCTGGTGATAGAGAGCAAGCACTTCTTCCTCACCACCACCATTGCTTGAATTCCCTCACTTGCTACCCAGAGTGAATTCCTACCTGCTGTTCTTAACAAAGGCATTCAGCTTCACCCCAAATGAGTGTCAACAAGGTAGAGCATGGAGGAAGAGATGAAGAGAACACTTGCAACCTTAATTCATATTTCTAGGTGGCTGGCAGAAGTGGTTCAGCAGGTGGGATGCATATGCTACGCTAGCTTTGTGGGAGGTGGGTCACAGTTGCTTACTGGAAGGGAGAGAGGTGAAGTGGCAGGGAGCTTGGCATGGTGCAAATGCACTTATACTGTAGGAGCACTGCATTGGCTTTGCTATGCCAACCTCCCTGCCGCCTTGCCCGTCTCTCTTCATACTAGCAACAGTAACCCACCTGCTAGGAAGTTAGTGTAGTCGCTTCACCCCACCATGTAAGTCACTTCTGGTGGCTGAGCATTTTGGGTCAGACTAAGGCTGCCCTCTTACTGGTGGTGTCTGCATCTCACCCCCAAACCTACATGGCACTTGCTTATTTTCTTACATTTAGATCCTGCCCTTTTCCCATTGTGGAACCCAAGATGGCATATACATGGTCCACAGGTGAACTGACCAGATCCTGACCAGCTTAAGTTTCAGCAAGGTGGTGGTCTTGTGTGCTTTCAAACCAGGGCTGGCTCTAGGGGTAGTCTGGGTGGTGTGGGGCGCTAGGGGCCGGCCTGGCAGGGGGGCGCCGTGCAGTGCCCGCCCACCAGCCGCGGCAAGAAATGGGGCAGAGTGGGGGCGCCGGAGTGATCTCCACACCACAGCGCCAGGTCGCCCGACTTGCTTGAGATGGCCCGGTTTCAAACCACACCATTGACAATATATTAAATAATACATGCAACGGCCCATATGTGCATAAAATCCACACATAGCCACATCTTTGCCCACAAACACACCCATTTATAAGGTCTAACAAAAATCTAAAAGGGGTTGTTGGCACTATCCGAATTCGTATTTCTGTTCCAAGTCATCAATTAAAAACACAGCCTAATGGTTTCTGATCACACGCAGAGAATTTCCTATCATTTTTATTCTCTAACCCTCATTTCAGAGCAGCAGTAGGAATCAAAGATGGAAACTATTGGGAGAGTAATTTAATGTAGCCAAGTGACAGCAAGAATTAAAGATGGAAACTGGCTGTTAAGTAATTTATCAGTTCCCACTGACAATGCCATTTTCTACTGTGTTCGTCTTAAATTGTTTTGCTTATCATTAAATGACAGAGTCAGCAACGTTTCATCTTGTGCAGGCTGTTCTTCATATCAGAAAGCATACTGAATATTTTGTGGCCTAACTATATGGTTTGTTAATTGTATGGCTTGAGCCACGTCAGGATACAGATTTTGAAAAATTACATCCTAGGTACGAGGAAGGGAATTTCTATCCGCAATCAAGGTTGGTCCTACCATTAGGCAGAGTGGGGCAGAAATTCCTTGCCACCACTGCCACAAATGGGAGTGTCTCATTCTTTTCCTTCACTCATTGCAGCACAAGGGAGTAATTTTCATCACGGCTGAGGTGGGGAGGGCTAAACTTCAGCTCCCCATGTGTTGTGGCCTCGATCAAAATAGCCTGCTCCATTATTGCCTAGGATTAATTATTTTAAATCCAATGATGCAGTTACAAGCTACACAATGTGTCACTCCAAGGCATGTTCTATGACACACATGCAGGTGCTTTGAAACCCCCCCCCCTAATGGAAAACGTGGCCTAGCCCACCACACCCCTAGCAGTTTCCTGCAACTGCACTTTGCAAAGGAAGATCAGTAGTTGACTGGAAAGCTATAGATTATAGAAACATATCCATCATTATTGATCTTCTCATAGACGTTCCCTTTATAATCAGATTTTTTTGTGCAGTCCACACACCTTCTCAGTGTGGTGGCATTGTGGGCCCACAGGACCAGATGAGGGAGTTCCAGGTACTGGGATCCTACCTGAGCAGGTGAGGGGGAGCGTAAGGCCCCAGCGCTTATCAGGTGCTGGATCCAAGCCTGCCTGTCTGATTGGCCAGGTAGGCTTGGACACAGGCTGACCTTGGGAGTGGGACTGACGAAGCAAGCAGTCTTCCCCCAGGTCCACTCCCAGTGCATTTAAACAGCCTGCACTTGGACACACTACCCAGTTTTCTTCATAGGCACAAAGCCTTGGCCTGCAAGACATTGCTTTTGGTACCCTGACTTTTAACTTGGCTCACCTTCCAGAGCTTCTGCACTCATTGGCATATGCTGCTGACTTCCTTGTCAAGTATACCTCCTATAACTCTGGAAGTAGGGTGATCACCATCAGTCCTGAGGCAGGTACATGCATGACTATTCTCCGCCAACACCTTTAAATGTGTACTGGATCAATTTCTCCCCAATCCATAATTGCACAGAGTAAAACCACATGCACACACATTTCTTGTCACAGGCTACCAAGTGCAGGCTCATGGTGGAGACAAATTTGTCTCATGGTGTACCTAGTTGTATCTGTTTTCTAACACAGCACCTCAAAAACGTAAGTATCTTCAAGATTAACTTCCTAGAGAGCATTCATCCTGATTTGTTTTCACAAAATTTGTGAGGCGGTCACACAACAGTGTCTGATTCTTGAGAATTAATTTTTTATTTGTGGAGAGGTTATGCAACATCCCATAAAGCAATTGTTTGAATTTCCCTATCACTTTCCTTACCACATCTGATTTTCTGTTTTTGGAGCAGGGAGTGGGCTTGCTACACAGGAGTGCCAAATCCACTTTAATTCTGCAACCTGAATTTTCTCATATGCAGCTGAATCACAAAATACCATCAGTCTTGAAGCACACATAGGAAAAAAAATCCATGTCTTCTAGCCTCTTTGTGTCACTGAATTAAATTATGTATTCAGCAGAAAAATTGACAGAATCTCTATGCACAAAATATCTATGAAGTATGTCTATAACTGTAGTGTCAGGAATTATTTCTCATTTCTATCTTTAAAAATATAGTTGCACATGAAACCCCTATACAGAAGCACATTTTTGGTGAGTCCCATGGGCAGATCACATGAAGTGATTCTACACCATGTAATTTACTGTAATTTACTGGTTAATTTCCTGTGTTGCATTATTATTGATAATAAGTAGAATTGGCACATGAGGATTCTCATGTGGGGATTAAACAAATTTCTATTCACTTATGGGAATGAATATTCTCATGCATGTGAAGCAATCTTTAGAGGTGAAAAGAAAAGTTCACAGCATATGAATATGAGAGTCATTTTAAAGTTTACAAAGTATTTCCTGTGGGTTCCTCCCCAATTACATTCCATTAATATTTGGATCCAGAAACAATATGAATACAGTAAATGAAGTTCTGAATAGGGAATGTTCTGGTGGCAAGGGACCACATTGTCAGACTGTCATTCTCAATCAATATACTGTACAGTCATACCTTGGTTGTCGAATGCCTTGGTACTCGTCCATTTTGGCTCCCAAACGCTGCAAATCTGGAATTGAGTGTTCTGGTTTGCGAACGTTCTTTGGAAACCAAAAATCCAATGGGGCTTCTGCGCCTTCCGATTGGCTGCAGGAGTTTCCTACAGCCAATCGAAAGCTGCGCCTTGGTTTCTGAAGGTTTTGGAAGCCGAACGGAGTTCCAGAATGGATTCTGTTTGACTTCTGAGGTACCACTGTAATAGTAAAATGGTGTACAGTGATTTCTTCCCCCAGTGTGTTAAAAAGCACCTGTGAGCCGCACCCACTTTGTTACAACCAGATAATTCAGGGTCTTGTACTTTAACTTTCTAAAAGAAGAAAGGTCCATAATGTAGGGATAGCTAACTTGTGGCCCTCTATCAGGGTCTCTAACTGTTTTGGGACTACAATTCCCATCATCCATGACCACTGGTCCTGGTAGCTAGAGATGATGGGAGTTTTAATCCAACAACAGTTGGAGACCCAAGTTTGGGACACCCTGCTTGAGAACTTGTTGCACTCCAGCTCCCATCAGCCCCAGTCAGCATGGAGTGGTGGGAATGATGGGAGTTGTAGTCCAGCAATGTAAGGTGAACCACAGGTTACCCTCCTGACACCATAATGGTTTGGGCCTCAGCATCTCAAAGACTGCCTCCTCTCTTTTGAACAGTTATGACTATTGAGATAAACTAAGGATATTTTCTTGACATCTGTGTGCCAAGCAATGACTCACAGGAAGGCATTCTCTGTGGCTGCCCCACAACTGGGAAGAACTGTACCTCTCTGGCAGAGCACCTATATCACTGAAAGCTACAATTCTCAGAGTGGTTTCCCAGGCAATCCCTCTTCCAGGGAGCTCTGGGAATCATAGCTCTGTGAGGAGAACAGGGGTTTCCTAATAACACTTAGCACTCTTAAGAAAACCGCAGCTCCCAGGATTCTTTGGGGGCAGCCATGACTGTTTAAAGTGGTACGGTGCCGATTTAAATGTACAGTGCTGGTGCAGATTCCAGAACAATACATGAAATGCAGCTATTCTTTGAAATTTGCGATTGTCCATGTTTTATGCTGCTTATCTCCAAAACCTTGCATAAAAAAAGGGATATATTAGTGAAAGTAACATTTAAATTCCTTGGTGATAATTCCTTTCAAAAATGTATGTATTACACATTAAAATGCTGACAGACTTTTGTGAGGACTTTAAAAAAAAGTGCCAACTGTTTTGGAATGTGGCAAACTGAATGCAATACTGGGGGGGGGGGAACCTGTGAGAAATCAAAATAGACAGATGTTCCCATTCTTTGTCTATAGGATACTGGACTGGATATCTAATGCTATGTTAGCATCCTGGTATGCGTATGTGAAATCAGTTGTGCAACCTGCTTGTGATAAGTGTCGTGCTTCACCATTCACTTCCTGAATAATTCTCCTAATTATTCCCACGAAACACAAGGTGACAGTAGTTAAGACTGCAGAAACTTGCATGCTGACTGTGTTGCATAAACCTCAGTAAGAAAAGAATCCTGTGACAGTTGCGGCTTAAGTGAAAATTGTTAGATATTCACAAGCACCTCTATTACTTCAGTTTAAATGATGATGGTGTTATAACTTAATGCAGGATTGATGAGCCCATCCAACATTTCAGAAAACACCCACCTCCATCTGAAATCTTTTCCCTATTTGTATTTGATTATGTTTGCTATATTCTTTGCGATTCTGTTAGGAGATGTGGCTGAAGCAATGTGAAATGCAAAATCTTTGTCACAAGGCAAGAGGATACATAATCAGTTCTTAATTCACACTAAATTTTTGAAGGTACAGTAAATTGGTTTTACACTGTAAGACAGCATTGGAACCAAAGTGAGACCCCCCCCCCTCCAAAAAAAACCCTCCCAGGAGTTCTGCTGTGATCAGGAGAACTTCCTTTTCCAGTGAAGACAGTTACACTGCTCGAGTTAGGGGATTTCTGGCAGGGAAGAAAATTGTATTGGACAACCAGTTCCAGCACAATTGTGTATCTTATATTGTTTTGACACATACATTAATTGATTCTGTGTTAAAAAATTCTCTGCGTGTGTGCACTCCCTCCTGCAAAGCATTTTAGGCTGCACCTACTTTTGCATATATATGTAGAAAGAAGCATCTATACATGAAAAGTTTTTTGAATGGAATCCATTGAATCCATATCTTTATCTCCATATGATTTCACTTTTATTTGGGAAGGAGGAGGGAAGCAACCTTTTTATCCATAGCTTTAAAATGATGGGTTTAAATGAACTCCAGACAAACTGGAAGCTGGACAACTCTTTCTTCTTTTAATTCCGAAGCAAAACACGGTATGTTTAAAAAGTGTTGATGGATCTGAAATGGCCCGGCATTTGATTCAACTGCCAATATATTTGAAAGTGCTTTTTATCTTCCTGCTTAAAAAAACAACAACCTTTAACTAAAATGTAGCATTCTAAGGGGGAAAAGATGTGCTCTTTCATCCTTCAAAAGGGCAACTTAGAGCAGTGGAGGCTAACCCCAAGCCTGGGGGCCTGGTTCAATGCCCCACCCCAGCAAATTTTTCTGGCCCCACTGCTTTTGGAGATGATGTTAAAAGGAGGGGAGAATTATTAATTTTAACGTAGACATAGTGCTGGTGCAGACAGAGAGGTTTAAACCTTTCCCTGCAACTCACTGCCCTGTTTGGGATGTAAATTGCTCCCTCTCCGCTCATAAGATCAATAATTCAATCAGCTGGGAGAGAATGTTGCATGCCCCTCTGTGCATGCTTGCAGGTGATCTGCAGGTGAGAGGCTGGAGTGGTCCTACCCAGTTTTGGCCCACCCACTACAGCCTCCTTATCCAAAAGTTGGAATGCAGTTCTAGGGTGAACTATTCCTGTGTTGCATCAAAAGTAACAGGGCATCTTGTTCAACCTGGTTCACTTATTTAGGTGATGCCGTGGAATGGGCACATGTAGTTTACCCCTAGCACAGAGTTACAATTAGAAAGCTGCAGTATGCAGGATTCCTGGAGGGGGAAAGCATGCTTTTAAAGTGCTTTCAAGGTACACTGTGTATGTAGTCTTTGGTCCGGTGTTTCATGTCCCAAAGCAACTGTCCCCAATCTGGAGCTCTCTTTCTTGGAACCCCAACTCCCATCAGGCCTAGCTAGTGTGGCCAATTGCCAGGAATTATGGGATCTGTAGTTTAGCAACATCCAAAAGGCAACAGGTTGGGAGAGGCTGCCCCAAACTGCATTCTCTGAGATGCAAAGCCTTTTCCTTGGCACTTACACCCGACCCATTTTATATCACCTCAAGCATAGCAATCTGCAGCCACTCTTGCATACCCAGGCACAGCCCTGCCTTCTTCAACTTTGGCACTGCCTAAAAAATGAGGAAACCTGAAACATCACGAAAAATTCCAAGGCAGCGATAGAGGGGAAGCTGATTGATAAAACTGACTGTTGTGTTTCTCTATAAGTTATCAGCTCATCTGTGCCTCCTGGAATCTTTCCCAGTTTCGTGATGTTTGAATCCTGCACATATTATTCAGCAATTAGAAACAGCTGGTATGTGGTAGGGCTGCATATCGGCACATCTCCGAACGACACTCTTTTCAGAGGTCTCGACGACTTCTTCAAAACATTATCTTAGAGGCTCACAGCTCGGTGGTTACCAGCCTTTTCCACATCAGCAAGCCAACCGCTACACTGAGCAAATCTCAATGAGTCTAGCCAGTTCAGCAGTTTCCATTACTCGAGCCAGAGGGCTGTGTGTGTAAAGGGCCAGAGGTCACAGTCAAGCCAGCACCTCTTTCTCTGGCTGACAGAGCCAAGCAGCTCATTCAGCTATTGACCTCCTCTCTCCTTCTGTTAGACCAAGGGTGGGCAACATCCAACCCGCAGGTTTAATTAGGCCCACCGGACTTCTCTGCTTGGCCCCCAAGCCAGTTTGGCAAAGCTAGGCTCTACAGCTGAAGTATCAGGTGTGATATCAAGTGTGAGGCGGGGAAAGTCACAACTGGGCCATAAAGGGCTTGCAGACGCCATGGATCAGAGGACTGGCAGCACCCATTAACCCCCTTTGCAAGGTGCTTTGAAGCCCTGGCTATCAGCTGATCATTTGGGCTTCAAATTGCAAGCACCGATTGTCTGTGATTAAAGACAGCTCTGCATGGCTGAAGCCCAAACAATTAACTGGGATCATGATCTCCCAAGTGCAGACCCTTCAAGTGTCCCTATTTACCAGGGACCGTCCTGGATTTACAGCAGCCGTCCTGGTTTCTGATTTAATCCTGGAATGTCCTGCGTTTCCTTAGGACATCCCTATTTTCATTGGAGAAATGTTGAGGGTATGGAGTTATGCAACCCCTGAGCCAAGGAGGAAAATAACTATACAGCCTCTGGAAGACATCTGAAGGCAGCCATGTATAGGGAAGGTTGTTTATGTTTAATGTTTTATTATGTTTTTATATATGTTTGAAGCTGCCCAGTGTGGCTGGGGCAACCCAGATGGGTGGGGTATAAATAAAATTATTATTATTATTATTGAATAGGACATTAATATTTTCATCTGAGGAATGTTGGAGGGTACGCGAGTGCAGTCAAGGAGGTTGAAAGTACCAGCTTTGATTCACAGGCCTTCCTTTAGTGCTTGGAATTCAAACTACTTCCTCTGGAAAGAAAGAAAAATGGTCCATTGATTCATGATTAGAGGATTGGTGTGAAGGCATTACAATTCCCAGTGTACAGAGAGTGGTACCTCTGCTAATTGCCTAGCAGCAGTCAGGAGATATAAAGAACCAATGGGGTTCCTTCCACCTGTCCCTATAAAAATCTCTGTTCTGACCTGGTTTCCCATGCTAAGGTTCCTACTATGTGATGTGGAATCAGAAGAGCTTCAGAAGAATGTAAGAAGAGTGCTGCTGGATCATGCCAATGGTCCATCTAGTCCAATATTTTGGTTTCACAGAGGCTAGGCATCAGCATTATCCCCACCTGATTCCCATATTAACCATAGCTGCCAAGTTTTCCCTTTTCTCACGAGGAAGCCTATTCAGCATAAGGGAAAATCCCTTAAAAAAAGGGATAACTTGGCAGCTATGATATTAACTGTCACAGTGGAGGCACAACATATCCATTGTGACTTATAGCCATTGATACCTTTACTCTCCATGAATTTGTCTAATTATTTCTTTAAAAGCCGCCCAACTTGGTAGCCATCACCACAGCTTCATTTTGAACACAGACCTGTTCTAATCACGTAGAAAG